>NC_052349.1:68380728-68382516 GCF_009727055.1 Benincasa hispida
AGAAAGAAAATTTGAGACGTATTGATTAAATTGAGCAATTTTTTTAAGATCTTTTGCTCAAAAGTAGTTAAAGTGGACAATATAAATCTTCTTGAAGTTAAAATAGCAAAACTTCTCTGTAAAATGGAAATGATATTTCCTCCGTCGTTCTTTGATATAATGGTACATTTATTAATCCATTTACCAAATGAGGTTAGAGTTGGTGGACTAGTTCCGTATAGGTGGATGTACCCATTTGAAAGGTATTTAAGTTAAAAGCTTATGTACGCAATCGAGCCCATCCTAAAGGTTCTATTGTAGAAGGTTATATCAGCAATGAATGGGTAATGTTCTGCACTAGATATTTTCACACCATAGAAACTAAGTTCAACCAAAAGAGAAGAAATGAAGATAATGATCATACTCCTTGTGAAGGAATATCTATCTTTAAACCAGTTGGTCGTCCTATAGAACTAGTCAAACAAACAAGAAGGCTAACGATACAAGAGTAGAGACAAGCTCATCTCTATATTTTAAAGAACTGTGATGATGTCCTCCCATATATTAGGTATGTAAAAGTTTTCTTATTGATAATTTTTTTAAATATTTTAAAATAGAATCTAAAGTAACTTTTTAATTTTTTAGTGAGCACCTACAAAGATTACAACATCTTAACTCTAGAAACGCACAAAAAAAGCATGATAAAGAGTTTGTAGAATGGTTTGAAGATCATGTAAGTGAGAAAAGACAATTGTTATAATATTTATTCATCTATACAATTTCTATTCATTTTAAAATTTGATACTATTTTCTATGTAGGTTATCAAATTATATATCGATGGAAGCAAAAAAGTTGACAAATAGTTATTAGATTTATCTCGAGGTCCATCACAAGAAGTAACATGCTACAAAGGGTACAGTGTTAATGGATTTAGATTTCGTATCAAGGATGGTGATGATTTAAGAAAAACACAAAATAGTGGGATAGTAGTGAGAGGAACTGATGATCAAGAATACTTTGTTGTATTGCATGATATTATTGAATTGCAATATATGGGTGGAAACAAGGTCATTTTGTTTAAATGCAAATGGTGGAATATCAACGGTCTTGGTAAAGGAATTAGAATTGATGATCATGGACTAACTAGTGTGAATATAATATACACATTGGCTACAAATGAGCCATTTGTATTAGCATGCCAATCTGAACAAGTTTTTTACCTTGAAGATAGAAGAAACCGAGATGCAAAAGTTTCTCTATGCATCGCCATTGGAAGAGTCTTTAATGTATGCCCAAGTAATGTACCGGTTCAGAATTTGCGTTCATAGTTGAAAAGTGTTAGGCAGAATATTTGAGTTAACCCAGGGATGGATCATTGGGAAGCAGCCAAATGGGTTATGTACGGTATTTATACACAGAGAACAAAAGATTATATTGTCACTTATCGAGATCATTGGATATTCTAATGTCTGATTATTTGCTAGATGTCAAGACACTTTGGCGATCCATTTTCAAGGCTATATCTTCATGTGGCTAGAAGAGCTGTATCTTGGAAAAGTGTTCCACGAGACACTAAATCACTTATGGCTTCTTCTACCGTGGCTGCGGAGTTTTATAGCATGTTATGAGGCATCCAATCATGGATTATGGTTGCGAAATTTTTTCACTGGGCTGCGGATAGTGGTTGGCATAGAAAGACCATTAAAATTATTTTGTGACAATAAGTCGGCAGTGATAGTATTCCAACAATAACAGAAGTAATACGAAGTCAAAGCATATAGATGTGAAGTTCCTGGTTTAAAGAAAAG
>NC_052349.1:68387597-68407977 GCF_009727055.1 Benincasa hispida
AGTTCAGAATGGTCAAATTTCGATAAAACACATAGAAACAAACTCTATGCTTAAATTTGAGGCGAATTCAAAATTGTTTACCACCTAAAGTTTTTCATGAGCATGTTGCTCACATGGGTGTTAGTCACTTTTCTGATTCCATGGTTTAGTGGGAGTTTGTTATTGAAGATGTTCTTTGACCTTATTTTGTTTATTTTCTATATAGAATAAAGTTGATGGTTTATGTTTTATTATATGAACTCGTTTATCATGCATGCAGTTTAGCATAAAGCTTTTTTTAGCATTATCTTATTAAGGAATTTAGACCAGTTGGAAACATGCATGATTTAGATCACTTTGCATGTAGTTTCCATGCTATCCATCCATACTTGATCTATGCCATTGAATGTATTGGAATTGGTGATCAAGGAAGGTTTAGTTACAAGGGTAGTGATGAAAGCCGCCTTGATTTCGTGCTAATACAGGAGATGGACCAGATTGAACTAAAGGGAAATTCTATTATTGAAATAACCTGTGCGCGCTTAAGGTTTATGTGATTTAATTATATCAGGTACACAGACATAGCCCAAGTGGGAGATTGTTAGACATATTTAAATAATAATATGTTTAATTAAAGTATGGGCTATGTATTTGGATTAATAACTTATCATATTGGGTTATTTTATTAGATTGGGCCCTATTATATGATCTAATTAATTAAGGCCCTAGATTCCTAATTGAGTATGGACTTAATGGGTAGAAGCCTATTCTTAGTTAATTAGGGTTTAATGGGAACCCTAATTGAACTAGTATATAAAGAGACCTTAGGGCTATGGTCTCCAAGATACCAAAACAATAAGCACTCAGTCTTTCTTAAATCCCATCTAGAGAGAGATACCACTAAGGGCATTCGAAGTTTTGGTTGAGGAAGACCATAGTCATCCATCATCATCTTGAAGCTATCATCAATTTTGCTAATGGAATCCGGTATGTTATTCTTGACAATTTGACTTGAATGATCCTAGGGTTTATCTATTCAATATAGATATTAAGAATTTTTGCTAACATGGCAGAGATCCATAAAAAATTTGTTTCTAGTTGATCAATTGTAGTTTGATGTTATAGAATTTCGATAGCCTTTTGGTGTACTTTTATGACATATAAGTTTACTTACATCCATGTCATTGTCTATTTTTTCTATTATATTCTTGTACTTTGTAATTCATGGTACTACATGTAGATGGATTAGTCGAGATTTGTCAATAAATGTGCTAAAAGGTTTTGTAAGAGAATTTTCGAAGGATATACAATTGTTGATAAATAAGTTTTTATGAAGGTTTTAAAAATTTTGAAAATAACATGATAAACTTTAAAAAATTAATGAAAACTTTCGAAAAAGATTACTTGATAATAGATAATTATCGATAAATAATTTGACAATTATCGAAGATATATAACCTTGAAAAAATAATAATTTTCGAAAGTTAATCAACCTTTGAAAAATAATACTTTTTGAAGGTTAGTAAACCTTTTCAAAAGTTTTTTCGACAGATCTATTCAACACTTTTTCAAAGTTGAGATAACCTTTAAAAAAATGTATCGAAGGTCTATTAAATGTTTTTTCAAAGATTTGAGCTTCGAAAAAAGGTTGAACTTTAATTTTGGTGATATGAAAATTGAATTTAAAACTGCAACATTTTGATATTAAATTAATTTTGAATGATTAAAAATGTTGTTTACAAGTGATTTTGAACAAGATAAAATTAATTTTAACAATTTCAAAATCACTTTAAAATCTAGCCTAAAATATATTTCAATCAAAAGATAGGAAAGGTGGGTAAGGGAAATAAAAAGAAAGCAGTACTAAAATGAGCACACCTTCTTGAAACTAACTGTATAAAATATTATCGTTTTTGTCACATCATTATTAAAACTAGTTGTAAAATATCACATTATTCTTTTCTTAAGGTGGTTAACAAAATAATTAATTATAAAATGATAAAAATAGAGCGAAGTAACTATTACTTTTTTTTATATAAAAAAAATAAGTTTATAAAAATATATGCAAATATATATTTTTTTTGTTTTATTTCCTTTTTTAGGAGTATTTTTAAAATCCAAAACGAATTTGATTTTTAAAAACCGAAGGCAAGCAACAAATTTGTTTTTTGTTTGTTTTGTTTTTTTTTTTTAATTTTCAGTTTTTTAAAATTCATGATAATTTTGTTCTTTTTTAATTATGGTTTTATTTCTGTTTTTGAAATTTTTGTTTTATTTCTATATATATAAAATATTACAAGAAAGTCAAATCACACTCTATGAGTGGTCAAACATTTTAATTTTGCATATATATTTTTCTTAAAGAATTATGAGTAAAGACTTGATTTTTTTATGTGAAGTTAGAGATTAAATTAAAATGCTTAAGTTTTGCCCACCAAAAAGGAACAAGTGCAAAAGTATATGACTTAAATAGTATTTATTTCAGCAATTTTTTATGATATGATGAACAATAAATCTTCAATTATTCATTATTTATTTTTCAATTGTATATTAAAAAATAATCAATTACACATAAAGAAAATATAATTTGTTGATGTAATAATTTGGCCGTGAGCAAAATTGGTTATAAATAGTACCTACTAAGGATATTTACAACTGATACGATTTTAAGCGAATTCAAGTACAAATTACTATAAATTACTAATAATTGATCTAATTAAATAGATTAACATATAAAAGTTTAGATATAAATTGATATAATTATTAGTTTAAAATTTTAATTGATATAACTTAATATTTAAGAGTATAAATTGACATTTATCCAAAAAAAATTCGTAACATCTAACTAGAATATATTTTCCATCGTAAACTTACACTCTAAACTTCCAAGTAGTCAATTTTTTTTACCAACAAAAATCAACAAATAATTTCTAAAATCGTAACAAAAAAGCCAAGTTAAATAGATATACCATAATATCCTGAATTTTTAGTAATTTTTTTAATTAATTATCTTAAACTAATTTAGATTTTAAGCTTCTTTAATTTTGGTTTTGAGGCATTAACTTGAGCCTCCAGTTGCACAATTCCAATGTCTCTAAGCACATATGGTCAAAAACAAAAAACAAAAAAAAAACTATATTTTGTGTTTTATAAATGACCAAATGTGCATAGACTAAAAAGTCGATTATTCTCTCAAAATAATATATAATAAAACAAGATGATTTGAATATTCAGAAATTTGTACTTTACACATAAAAGTCAGCTAATTGTAAGAAAACGGTTTTCTTAATTATAACCTGAGGTGTTCACTAAAACTATGTGCATACAATGATGTTGAAGTATGATTAGAGATATCCAATTTCTCCACCTCCGAAGTCTCATCTCGAACGGAATGAGGATTTTCGATTAGAAAGTGAATAGGGGAGGAAGTGGGAGAAACAAAAAATTCTGTGAACTAAACGAGGACAGAGATGGAGAATGCGATTAGCTTCTACATATTTATTTAGTATAATTATGTAATGTTATGTTATTATTATTATTATTATATAAATATTACAATCAAATTTCAAATTTGATTATTTATTAGGAAATATAATGAATATGTTTAAATTGAATATTTAAATTTAGATTATATACGTGAATAATTTGATTTATATTTATTTTTTTTTACTAAAAAAATTATTTAGTTTTTTTAGGCCGAAATTTGAATAATTTATTCAAATTGTCATGTAAAACTAACCGTAATAAATAATTTAGTGATGAAGTTAATTATTTAATTAAAATTTACTCACATTAGTGATTTAAATTAATTGACTTTTCACAAAAAAAAAAAAAAAGATAATGGGAAAAAATTCATGATTCCCACTCCGATCTTCGTGAAAAAAAATTCATGGAGATGAGGAATGAAATGGAGAGCAGGGACGGGATGGGGAATGGCATCCCCGGCCCCGTCCCACCCCGTGGACATCTCTAAGTATGACACCTATATTTGGTAAAAAGGTGAGTAGTTTAAAATGTTGATGTCCACGGAAATAATGAAGTCTTAATTTTACAAAAATATCGACGTAATTATTGATAAAATGTTGAAACCGATAGAAATTTCTGAAAAAAAATATAAAAATAAAATACTCAAAAAATAAATTTAAATTAGAAAATCAACATTTATGAGTTAGCATGTTTATTATTTATATTATATTTATATTAATGATATTTTGTTATTTAATTTTTTTAGGTTTTGTGAATTATACTACAATATAACCCAAATATCATATTTATCCCTCATATCCAATCCATGGAAACGTAAAAATATCAATGAAAATATTGACATGTCCACGTAATTTTATTATGATAACACCTATATTTGAATAATTTTAGATTTGAATATTAGATACTTAAAAATAAATAATAATATTTGATACAGAAAGATAAGATAAAATAAATATTAATATAGTTTGTATTGGTGGCTTAAAAACAAAATACCATTTTAATCTCTTGTACTTTGAATTGGTTTAATTTTAGTCCTTTTACTTTGAATAAATATTCTAGTAAATTTAGTCCTTCAAAATTATTACAATTGATTAATAGTAATAATATTTTTCATGCTTGATAATACAATGTAAAAATATTTTCAACTTATAGTGAAAATATTAATATATAATAAAAATAAGTTTCCGAAAACTCCAACATCAAACTTACAAAATGGATTAAATTTTAGTCCTTTTACTTTAAATAAATATGGTAAGAAAGTTTTTAAAAGAAATTAGAAGAAATGGGTAATTTAGGAAAAAAAAATAGGAAAATGGGATTAATTTTTTGTCTTATGTGAGTGCGTCTCCAAGAGACACTCATTTTTTTTTTTCTTAACTTCCGTTATCCTTTCATTTTTTAAAAAAATTTAATTTCATTCTTTTAAAATTTAAACTAATTATTTTTAGTATTGAAATGACATAATACTATTTTTTTTTTAAAAAAATACACTTTTATCCATAATTTTTGTAAAAAAAATATTTATATTTTTAGTCATTAAATTTTGATCTCCAAGTTTTATAATGTACAATTTTAAATTGAAGGAACTTTTATCAAAGAGAATCCATGAACGAAAGCACGATCAATCCAAATCCATTGTGACAGAACTAAAGGTATTCACAAACATACAAACTAGTTATGCATCTTCTAACAAATTACAATATGCTTTAGAAATTAAATATAAAAGGAATGAGAGACATACCTTTGAAGAACTCTTCTTCTACTGATCTCTCGTTCTCGTGAAGAACTTGGACAACAATCTCTCGCTCTCACCCAGATTGCCTACCCAATCGTCTAGTGGTCACGAACAATCTTCTCCACAAACAAGCAACCTCTTAGACACCACTACTCGGCAACCTTGGTATTCTCGGAGTGAAAATCCAAGAGGTGTGGGCTCTGTTGGATTTGATAGAAGGATGGAGGAAGGCAACGATCGAACCAAACGACCAAGCAAGTGGGAGAATGTATTGTTAATCGTATAGACTTTGGTGCTTGATCGTTTAGAGAAACAGGCTTGATTGTTTACACAGTCGTTTAGTGAATCTCGCTTAGTACACAATCGTTTAGTAAATCACGATGGATCGTCTACACGATTGTTTAGTAAAAGGCGCTTACACGATCGTTTAGACTCTCGCTTAGAAAGCTATGGTGTAGTCTCTAGTCAGCTAAACGATTACTAGTAGCTCTTAATGAAGCAATTTCTTTCAAAATGAAAACATTTTCATTTTATCCTTCAGTTATGAAAACTGAACATAACCTCCCACTTTCACGCACGTTAAAGGAGAAACCACTCACAATTATCATATAATTGTTTTAATTATAAATAAATATAATAACTAACTTATCATCTTATATTTATAACCTATAATTTTAATATCACATCATATATAACATTTAAACCATAGTCATTTTCTCCTCTATTCAATATAAATCATATTTATATCAAATTCATTCAATTAACATATCTCATACATCATATCAATTATATCACATATAATTGAACCAGTTTAATTATATCAGATATAATCAAACTCCCTCTTGTCAATTTGAACACTTCAAACTGACCCAAAAACTAATTCTCAACTTGAATCCATTGAGCTACCAAGGAGATCTTATGAACCTATAGCTTGAAGCTTCAATGGTACGTAAATAGCTGACTAAACTCTTTAATCACAAGATCCATCATCCGTTAATTGCCGGGAACTCCACTAAAGACCAAAAGCTGCACTTTCTCACTACAGATATATTTCTGTATCCATCGGATATAACCAGTCAACAATACGATAACCCTTCACAGATTGCTCATAAGTACAACTGGGCCAATTTACCCATTTTGCCCTTGTAGTTACATCTAACTCCTTAAGTACCACTAATTCCTCTAATGAACAATACATCATAGTCCTACTATGAGTGGACACCTCTCGGACCATGAGAAGGTGTGTGGCGCCACATCATTCAAGTTGCGGAATCAGCCCTTAAAGAAGCAATCTATCTACTTACCCCTACTTCGGGGAAAGAATGAATTTCATCTTATGTAGCTAAGTTCCTAGCTCCCCAATCAGACGAATCCCCAAAGTGGTAGGTTTGAGTTAGCAGTCTGGTCACTCACATCCATGCAAATCATAGGACCGCCCTCATAGGCAGGAGTTCCCAACTCACTCAGGATTAAGGTCATGTTACCTATGGTCATCCTAGTGAAATGCAAGTCTCTATCATGAACGGCGTTATATAACGAGATTAAACACTTCGTAGTCCGGTCTTATACAAACTTCTTTGTATAAGACACCCCCGCTCGCATGTCTCCACATGAATGATCAGGATCAAACCATCTATAGCACGTCACAACACTTGTAACTATCTACAAAACGGGATGTATCCATAGTGTTACCAGGATAAGGTTTCCCTTCTATATCCATATACTACAAACCATTTAGATTATCACTTAAGACATGATCCACTTGTATGTCTCCACATACATGTTTAAGTTACAATGACAACTAGGTATCTTTGTTTATTGGTTTGTGGTAAATGCAAATAAAATATCTCATATTTCTTAGACAACAGTGAAGAAAATATCTCATATTATTACGTCACTAGCGTTTGTTCATACATGTGTTTAGAAACTACAGGAGCCTACGAGAGTTTAGGGCATCAACCCCAACATTTTACCCTTAAGATTTCAATTTTGATTCGATTTAGTCTTTAAATTTCAATATTTACACTTTTAACCTTGATTTTTCACTAATATGTACTTTCAGTCTTTGACATAAATGTCAATAAATTAATTTAAAATAATTATATATGAAATTAAAATTTAAAATTAATTTCAATAGTGATGAAAAATATAACTTAAAAATAATTATATTATATTTATTTCAAATGAAAAATTGAAGTTAAAAGTGTGAATCTTGAAACCTAGATATTATAATTTATATAAAGTAAGACAACATTGTAAATATTTGTGTAAATGTCGATGTGAGAGCAGAAATTTATAAAAGAAATAAAAAATAAATATAAAATAAAATCAACTATTGGTTATTAATTACAAAATTAAAGGACATGAAATATTTGCATATAAAAAAAATTGTAAATTGTTAATTATAAAAAGTACATGTTTATACCAATAAGATGACCTTGAACTTGGAGCATCTAATCCAAAATCTTGATAATTCTGATGGGAACTATAGTCTAGAATCTTAACTTCAATTTTCACTCACTTTCCATCTTTAGTACTAGTCTATCAATTCATTTAGAATAAGTTTAATTAATTTTAAGTTATATTTTCCATCACCATTGAAATTATTTATTTTAAAATTAATTTATTGACATTTATGTTAAAGACTAAAAGAGAATATTTAATGAAAAAATCGAGATTAAAAGTGTAAATATTGAAACTTAAAAACTAAATTGACATAAAATTGAAATCTTAAGGGTAAAATTGTCACGTTATAAAACTTAGAGTTCAAAATTAAATGATTAAAAATATAAAAATTTTGAAAAAAATTTATGGATAAAAATGTATTTTTTTAAAAAAAAATAATAGTATGTCCTTTCAACACTAAAAATAATTAGTTTAACTTTAAAGGAATGAAATTAAATTAAAAAAGAAAAAAAAAAGAATGAAAGAAGGATAACCCAAGTTTAAGGGAGAGAAGAAGAAGAAGAAGAAGAAAGGAGATGAGTGCATATCTAAGAGACGCATTCCACAAAAGGACAAAAAATCAACCCAATTTTCCTTCTTTTTTTTTTTTTTTTTTTTTTTTTTTTTTTTTTCCAAACTATCCCTTTCTTCTAATTTCATTTAAAAACTTTCTTACCTTTCCAATTAAACACCTTTTTTTTAAATTCAAATTTCCTATTTTTTCTTTCCAAACTATCCCTTTCTTCTAGTTTCTTTTAAAAACTTTCTTACCTTTCCAATTAAACACCTTTTTTTTTAATTCAATAAATATGAGAGTAGAAATTCAAAATTTTGATCTCAAACGAATCAATTGGTGCATTATTAATGGATAAACAACTTGTATTGATGATTAAAAATAATAGAGTTAAAAACAAAATAAACATAATAGCATAGGAAAGAATTTGGATGCATCAACCATGGTGTCCAACTACAAATTGTCAGATGGAAATTTTTGTCTTCTTTTCCTGATTTTTTTTCCGGCTATTATGACTAGAGTGAAGTACATAAAATGGGTGTTATTGTCCAACCTATTAAAAGGACCTATTATTAGAAAAAAAAAATGAACCTTAAATTTTCAATTTCTGCTAAAATAAATACATCATTTTTTTTTTTAAAAAAAGTCCAATAGTACCTAATAGACACGATTAAATTTAGAGAAATTTTCACCGATAGGAAAAATGTCAAACTATTTACAAAAATAGAAAGAAAAAAAAAAGATAGACACTGATAAATTTCTATCAACCTCTATCGATTATAGACTTGTACTAATTTCTATGACTAATAATATCAACGATAGACTTCAAATTTCTATTACTGATAGACACTGATTTCTATCAACTCTATCAGTGATAGACTTATATCAGTTTCTATCATTAATAGTATCAATAATAGACTTCTAACAATTTCTATTACTGACAGACAATGATAGACTTATCAATCTCTATCAATAATAGACTTCTATCAAGTTCTATCATTGATAGATACTAATAGATTTCTATCAACATCTATCAGTGATAGACTTGTATAAATTGATACACTTATAGACTGTGATAAACATTGAATGTCTATCACAACTATAATTAAATTTTGTTATTTGTATAAATATTTTTCTTTATTTTTCTTTTTTTAAAAATCACTATATTTCCTTATTTTTCTATTTTTAAAAATCTCCTATTAAAATGCTTAATATAACATAAATTTTTAACTTTTCTAAACATGCACTGAACCTATAAAAATACAAAATTATAACTTTAAAAATATATTAAACGACAGAAATTGAGGATTCAAATGCTTATTAGACATCAATGTGTATATAGACACAAATCTAGAAGTCATGGGTACAATCATTCATAACCCATATTTAAAGGGAGAAAATTGACCAAATATGGTCCTATTGGCAATGCAAGAAGAATAAGAGATAGAAAGTAAAGAATATAACAAGGAAACAAAAAAAAAAAATAGCAATAATTGACTTTTTTCTTTATTGCTATTATTTTTGTACTTAATATATTTTTAAACTTTACTTTCTATCTCTTATATTCGATTTATTTATTCCATGGGTCAAGTTAGACTAGCCTTTATTTCTTACTAGAAAGATAATGAATTTTTTGAAATAGGAATGAAACTAATGTTAATTGAAAGTTACTTATGTTTGAATTCGATAAAACAAAGACTATATACATACATATATATATATATATATATATAATATTGGTTATGAAAAGCAAAGACAACAAATCTTCCAAGCAAGGCTATAAAAATATAAGACAATGATCGAGCATTCTTGCTCACAACAGCTTTTACTTTTACCATTAGAATAGATGTAAAGACCAGAAATATACAACTTACTGGAAACAATTGAATTGACATCATCTTCTTTACAGGCAGCTTCATACAAAATCGAACAAAATGAACTATGTTTTCGAAATCATGGGACACGTTCCAACACTCGCTGCAGTGCCCTTTTTATACCTTCCTGATCGAGTGATGTTGTCAGCTGTATTTCTTGAACCTAAATCCACATATAGTTGATGGATCAGTATCTGTGTCCGTGTTTGTGTGTGTTTTGTGTGTGAGGAGAGACAACTACCTGCCTCCCGGCACGAGCAAGGAGAGTGAACTTCTTTTCAACAGGAGGTGCCTACAGTAACAATGAGATAAGAGAGACGAGAAATTGAAGCCATGACTAAACCTCACATCATATTATAGGAACAAACCAACTTACATTTGATAGCCAAAGCTGTAGGTCTTGCGAAACCACCCGTTTCTCAAATCCTTGCCGGTTGACACAAATATCTACAATACTGATGTTCAAACTATCCAAATTAAGATCATACTACTAACTCAAGGTCAAGATAGCTTGAGAAGTCACATACTCCTAATATGATCCCATCAATGACTAAAAGCCCAACAAAGGATATCAATGGCATGAAAGAAAGGGAGAAAGTTCCAGATAAGCTCTCTTAAGTTTGTTCAGTGTAAGCCAATTCATCTCAATATTGAACCCTAAACATATGTGTATTTATATATACAACTATTAGTATGTCCACCACATTGCCTGTCTACTTATTTTCTAGAAATATCGTATCTCCTTGTATGCGTAGAATTACTCTATCCATGCTTTTTAAGGATATTTAGTATGACCATAAAATTGCACGTGTCCTAGTATTACTTGAAGCTAGCTTTTGAGTTAGACACAACAAGGAACATAGAAGTTAAGACTCAAGAATTCAGGACAAGCCAAAGCATATTTATGATTACTGTTGATGATGATACATTGCTGTTATCATTAATCTTCATAGACAGTCCTCGTGTATTACTTTCATAGCTTTCACATTTTTCAGAAATAACCCTCAACATGCAAGCTAAAAATAGTAACATACCCATCTTCCTGCAGTAGCTCTTCAATTATTGTTTCAAGTCCAGGGAGGGGCATAATTTCGCTGTCGCTTTTAGGTCCGAAAGAATCAGGTTCAGCAGAACCACCCTGTAATTATGTTCATATAGCTAAAGTTCACTTAGGAGATGAGAGTTGGTTGAAAAGGTTGACTAAATGCGTACAACAATGTTTCACAAACCTGCGGTATTACTTTGTCCAATGTTTCTAAGAGTGGATCTTCCTCGAGTTGTTTGATCGACAATGTGATCCTGGACTTATCCCTGCATGAACCCGATAAGACAGTTTCAGCATGCCAACGCTGATATGCATTGCAATGGTCATAGACTAAAAGTTTGAGATGATATAAATTAAGCAAGTCTATCACATTTTCCCAGTTTTCCATTTCTTAACCTTGTGCAAAAATTACAAACCAATCGTCTCCTTTGGCTAAATTCAGAAATTGCAATCAGAGTAAAACAGATTGTATTTCATTGAGAAAGAATCAGAAGCAATCTGATTCGTTACATGGGGTGGGCATTATTGGTATAATAATAACAATAATTGTTAAAAAATGGGGCAGGAATTTATGAGAATCTTCAGCTGTCCTTATGACTCCTCTAATTTCCCACTTTCTGCAGTCTCACTTACTTCTTAACTAACTTCCCTATCTAACACAA
This sequence comes from Benincasa hispida, assembly GCF_009727055.1. Classification (NCBI taxonomy): domain Eukaryota; kingdom Viridiplantae; phylum Streptophyta; class Magnoliopsida; order Cucurbitales; family Cucurbitaceae; genus Benincasa; species Benincasa hispida. Next base: position 68,399,338 of record NC_052349.1, read on the forward strand.
CCGAAACCCTGCCCCTAACAAATTTCATGAGGCCCACGCAAAATAAATAAGAAAGAGATTAATCTACCACATAATAAATGAAAATACTTGAAATAACAGATTTTTCCTAGAAAGTGCAAATGAGTTGGTAACGAAAGGAATCTGAGAACACTTGCCTATCAACATTAATGACTTTCACTGTCACTTCGTCACCCTCACTTAATATGTCTCTTACATCCTGAACTAAGTCCCATGAAACTTCTGATACATGTACTAGCCCAGTAAGATGATAAAGACCTGCAGAATTTTGGAAAATGAATGGCAATTGATTTCTAAATACATCAGTAAACAAGATTAATAGAACACAAAATATTACCATCAGAGAAACGTAGATGTACAAAGGCACCATAATCCTCCACAGATCCAACTCTAGCTTCATAGACATCTCCCACACCAACTTGCTCAGAAAACTTTGACCACGCAGCTTCCTTCTCTGAAAATATCAATTTCTTGTTTCTCTCATCTGCTTGGATTACCTAGAAAATAAGAAATGACAGGGTTTAACGTATCCTCAAATATTTCAAAAGCAAAGATGGTTAAATGTGAATATGAATGATGAAAGACACTAGCTCACCCACGTGGAAGAGTCACATAACTTTTCCCTCCTTTCCATCATAGACAACTATATTACAACTCTCTCTGTTTCACTTTATGAATAAATGAAATATGGCACAGCTCCCCACACGATCCATGTGTTTTACTTTCTTCATTGACCAACTATGATACTAATAAAATTTATTTTGGGCATAAATTGGATCAGTTGAGTTTCAATTCAACAGATTTAGAACCTAAGGGCAAGGGCAAGTCATCCCATAGTTCAATTTCCAAAGTGCATATTATGCAGAATGGGATATTTTTCTCTCGATTACCCTTTTCAATCTTCTCTCTTTTAGTGTGATTGAAGTTTAATCATGGTTACTCCAACGGATTTTAGTATTAATAATGCAGAAAATAAAAACCTTTAAACTAGTTTCAATTGTAATAATTGTGCAGGAGCCAGAGAACTAGTTTCAGGAAAGCATTTGACAGGTACAGAGGAAGCAAAGTGGAGACAGTACGCACTCTAAAGATTTCAACGGGAGGGGAGAGTGATCATTTTCTCAAAGTGTTTACAGGAGCCACAGAAGAATATGTCATAGCTAAAGTGGAAGAACACGGGAAAAAAGAAGATAGAAAGGAAAAAGATTAAATAGGAGAAAGTATTTGGTGCCCCGCTCCATAACAAGATGAGCATTCTGTCAAGGACAATGGACTTTCACATATCTTCAAAATGGTATGATATATTGTTGAGTGCAGGTATAAGTCCTTGTGACCTTGCTTTTAGTTTCACCCAAAAGGCCTTAGACTAGTTGGTGTTAATTGTCCTCACTTATCTCTTAACAATGGATAAAGGAACTTGTTCTTATCATCCCAAGCCAACAACCCAAATAGAGCTCGAGCGCTTACATTTGTGGAGTGTTCATGCTGTCAACAACTATCACACCCTTAATGGTTGTGGGACCTTGCTCATGAAGATAGTAGCTTGTGGAGGAGAATTATTCCTACTTTAATTTTTTTTGGTATAAGAAAAAAAAAAACTTATCATTGAGAAAAAATGAAAGGATACAAGGACAACAAAACATCCTACCAACAAAAGCAACCCCCTACATGAAGGAGTCCAACTTTGCAAAATAACACCTATAAGATAATTACAAAAGGTCTTCGAAACCAAAGCCCACAAAGAAAGATGAAAGCGAATCAAAGACACAAACCTCACAAGGGTCTTTATCCAATCCCCTAAAAGTCCTACTATTTCCCTCCCCTCACAAAACCCACACTATCGCACACACCCCCGCAAGCCACAAAAAGCGTCTCTTCTCCACCCTAGGTGGATTGAGGAGGAACTCCTCAATCATATCAATAACTCCCCTCTGACGAGCAAACGAAAAAAAGCCAAACTCCTGGAAGAGACTCTCCCAACAGCGTTGCAAACTCACAACGCCAAAGAATATGATCCAGATCTTCTTCCACCTTCCAACAAAAAGATGTAACAGAATGACCCAACGAGCGAGGAGAGCTTCCTGGAGAGACGATCCATCGTGTTCGCACGGCCATGTAACACTTGCCAAGTGAAGAATCTCACTTTCCTAATGTAAAACTCTTAGGTTTGAGAAAGAATCAGAATGCTTTATTTCATTCACCAAAGATATGAATATATACAGAGTACAAAGCATAGAAAAGGAAAATATCATAAAATATTTACAAGAATGGAAAACCCTAACTATAGAATTATAACACTCTCCCTCAAGTTGGAACATATATGTTAATCATGCCCAACTTGTTACATAGATAATCTATACGTCTTCCATCCAATGCTATCGTGAAAATATCTCCTAATTGTTCTTCAGTTCCACATATCCTGTAGATACCAACCCTTGTTGAATTTTCTCACGTACAAAATGGCAATCAACTTCAATATGTTTAGTCCTTTCATGAAAAACTGGATTAGAAGCAATATGAAGTGCTACTTGATTATCACACCACAACTTTGTCGGTGTAGTGATTTCAAATCCCAACTCAACAAGAAGTTCATATATCCAAATCAATTCACACACAGATTGTGCCATTGCTCTATATTCTGATTTTGCACTTGAACGTGACACCACATTTTGCTTCTTACTCTTCCAAGAAATCAAATTACCACCAACAAAAACACAATACCCTGAGGTTGATCTTCTGTCTTCTTTAGATATGCCCAATTGGCGTCTGAGAAACATTCAATATTAGTATGACCATGATCCTTATATAATAAACCATGCCCGGGAGCAGCCTTCAAATAACAAAGAATCTGTTTCCAATGCAGCCCAATGATCAACTTTAGGGCATGACATGTACTGACTCACAATACTTACTGAATAGGCTATGTCGGGTCGAGTCACTGTAAGGTAATTAAGTTTTCCCACTAACCTCCTATATCTTTAGGATCTTTTAGCAATTCTCCATCTTTTGTGAGTTGTAGGTTGGGCAACATTGGGTTACTACATGGCTTAGCCCCCAACTTTCCTGTTTTAATCAACAAGTCAAGTACATATTTTTCTCTGTGATAATAGAATTCCTTTCTTGCTTCTTATTACCTCAATTCCTAAGAAGTATTTCAACATGCCCAAATCTTTTGTATGGAATTGACTATGAAGAAAGGTCTTTAGAGAACTAGATACCTAAAGCATCATCACCAGTAATCACAATATCATCCACATATACGACTAACAAGATGACACCACCCTCAGATCTCTTAAAAAAGACTGAATGATCTGACCTGCTCTTCCGCATTCCAAAGCTTTCAATCACCTGACTAAATTTACCAAACCAAGCTCATGGGCTCTGCTTTAATCCATACAAGGATTTACGAAGGCGATATATCGTTCCATTCTCCCCCTGAGCAACAAACCCTGGTGGTTGCTCCATATACACCTCTTCTTGAAGATCACCATGAAGAAATGCATTTTTAATATTAAGCTGATGTAAAGGCCAATGAATGATTGAAGCTAATGAAATAAACAACCTCACATATGCCATTTTTGCTACAGGAGAAAAAGTATCAGCATAGTCAACGCCATAAGTTTGTGCGTAGCCTTTCGTTACAAGGCGCGCTTTTAACCGAGCAACAGAACCAGCATGATTGATTTTAACTGCAAACACCCATTTGCAACCGATAGCCTTCTTTCCTACGGGGAGAGAAACTAAATCCCAAGTACAATTATCATCTAAGGCAGTCATCTCCTCCACCATTGTGGCACACCAACCAGGATGAGACAAAGCCTCATGAACAGTTTTCGGAATGGATAGAGACTCTAAAGATGCAATGAATGAACATGTGGAAGGTAACAAATGGTTATATGAAACAAAAGAGGAAATAGAATGAGCACAAGTACGTTTACCTTTACGAAGAGCAATAGGAAGATCATCATCCGTTTCTGGATCCATTGACAAAGAAGACTCTGGTACAGGGCATGGAACTAGAGGAGGTTGTCGTCGAGTATAGACCTTAACGATGGGAGGAAGAAATGAATCAGGAAGAGGATCGAAAGGAGAAATAACTGTGTAAACAAGGAAATCATCCTCTAATTCCTTATGCTCCCCCTAACTCTTATTCGAAGAGAAAGACAGTGATGAAAAAAATGGGGTATGTTAAAAAAACATGATGTCAGGAGAGACTAAATATTTATTTAGACTAGGACAATAACACCGATACCCCTTTTGGACACGGGAATAACCAAGGAAAATACATTTTACAGACTTTGGATCCAGCTTGGTATGCTGAGGCCGAACATCACGAACAAAGCAGGTACAACCAAATATTCTAGGTGGAATGGGAAACAAATGTTGCTTGGGGCATAAAGTACGAAAAGGTATCTCATCCTTAAGAATGGAAGACGGCATGCGATTTATTAAGAAACAAGTTGTGGAAACAGCATCCAGCCGATCAATCACCAAGATCTTTGGAAACATGGCATCTGAAACATCAAAGCTCTGGGCGTTCAGTCTCACCAAAGGAAAGGATGACGAATAACTACTTGAAATAACACCGTTCTCACACCCCATTTTGAGAATGAAAATGGTAAATCTATAGCCTATCAAGAAAAGTCATTGATGAGAATCCGCGCGTATAATGGTGCTATCTAACATAAAAGACTTGCGCCAGAAATATCGGACCTAGCAGAATAATGTCCAAATTAGATATATGAATCACATCCGTAGGAATTATTAAGAAAAATACCAAATTAAAACCACCCCTTGATTTTCAGTGAATTTCGAGTGCATGTGCAAAGTATCCTACAAGTTACAAATGAAATCGATAAATGTCCGGAAATGGTAATTACAGATGAAACGACTGTTATTTCCCATTAAATATAACACAAGATAAGAGCGAACGAGAATATCCTGCGGTATGCCTAAGGAATATATATCGACAAATGTAACAGGTATAACAAACCACTTTATCTTAGACCGACCCCACACCGTGCGAGGCTTGAGGACACCACAAAAAGATAAGGATCCCACCCCAAAACATCAGAAATGGACTAATTCAAAAAGGAGCACTAGCTTGTTATTGACTCGAGAATGACGAACTCAAACGATGCCCAAGTTTTAGCGCAAACGTACAACTAATACAACTAGCCTGAGCGTGCACAATCCTGAGTTGTTGCAAAAGCCCAGAGGCGGAGAGGACTGCGTGTTAGATAGTTGTGGACCTATAGGAGATTCGTCTTATATACAACACAGCGATGGAGGATAGTGTACGGATGATCCCATTGAGACTGAAAATCCCAACTGACTCTCAAAATCAGGAAGAGACAGACACGAAACTCAGAGGACGTCAAGTATGTATAATATGGATCAGCGACAGTAGAGATCGAGTATTGTTGGTCTTTGGTGCGAACAGGACCTGTATAAAAACCGAAGCACGTCTCACACCATTTCGGCGTCAATCAGCTTCATCTTGTACAACAATATTAAGTCTGTTCATAATCACGTCGATAAAAACCCTCTCGAATTAAGGACAAGTAACCAGGAAAGGAGACCCTCAAAAAAATATATCAAAGAATCACCACATGCAATTTGAGAAAGTTTTGATGATATCGTGAGACCTTGGGAGCAAATCAAATCAATCAGAAACGAGAAAATTTGTAATGTATGCTACCATTAACACGTATTGAATAAGAATGACCGAGATATGTAGCGAAGTAAAAATTTTTGAGATTCAGTCCTGAAGTATGGAACAGTAGTCCTGACTCTTTCATCCCAAAAAACAGAAAATGGCTGGGCATTGCGGCAAGCGGTCACAAGCTCGAATCCAAAACCATACTTGAGAAATAAGTCCCCGCAACCATTAAGGTGCAATACCCTATATGGATGTGTGATAACGAAATGAAAGTTGTGGTAGTCCAATAAGTCAGACAAATGGTAAGTCTAAGAAAATAGTGGAATTAAACGAGGAGAATACAGCCACTACCATGATGGGTGAGGTTCTACAATAACAATGGTCTCATTTGAATCATAAATGGTCTGTAGCAGCCAGAGTCGCATCCGACCACATATTGTCGTAAGGTTTAGGTAAGAGAATAAAGGAGTTTGTAAGAAATGGCTCCTATAGCCATGTACCGTTGGTCTCTAAGGGCGATATGCGTCTCATATAATGGGAGTAGTAAGATCCCTGATTGCCTCCATCGAGTACACGACTCTTGGCAGCTTGTAAAATGGGAGGATCTTTACTTACTGTGAGAACACCTCAATTATATTTTTTAGTAGCACCCATGACGGATCCAATGCCGCCCATGTTCGCGCGAGTCCTACAATCTATATCGAAGAAGTAGAACCGCTTCTGCTAAAGATGAAAATGAGACAAACGTGCCTATGATAGCTTCCAATAAGAATTGTATCAGGATGAGGTTAGTGCAGACGGCGATAATAGTATCGGTGCAATGTAGAACGCTAATGACGAGTGGGACACAATTCCGCTAAAAAACCGCGTTATTTCTATGCAATCTCTACATTCACGTTCGTATGGCCCAGGTTTATGACAATAATAGCAAACAACACCTCCTGGATTTGATCTCCATGAATAGTAGTTGGATCCATTCAACTTGTGTTAAGTACTTTTGACACCCATAAAGAACAATCTCAGACATTACTGACGGTTTCTTATCCAGCCCCACGGTTTTAAACTCGGATCCTAATCTCCTACACCGGAGCACGAAAAGAAAATAGAAGATCCAGAACAACGGTTCCCGCAGCAAAGCCATCAAATCAAACCTAATTAATATTCTGTAGAGAACCAGACAAATACGTCTTATTACACAAGTGGAAAAAATGGGAGTTGGCCTACCGCTCCTGCAGTAATGAACAAAACTTCAATGGAATAAATAAATCACCGAAATATGCAGCCCAACAACACCAACCGATACGAAGCAGCCAAGATACAATCCCAGACTAATTGCATGAGAAAGTGGATTCTTATAAGGGATCTACCGATCCACACCAACCCACTGACAGAACAAATGTTAACGAAATTGGGTTAATAACAGGATAAAGAGATACAGTATACCTTGGCGAGATGGCGCGCCATGCGCCCCAAACCTACACGCGAAACACGAGGACACCCGCTATAGCTCCGACCATAGGTAAATCAGCTAGGAACATCCATCCGCTCAGCGTGAGGTGCCGTCAAGGAGTCGCTTGGGTCCAAGATGAGCAAGCCAAACTTTGGGGTTCCTTTGTAGATGGTGTGCTGGTGCTTCTCGTTGGATATGGGGCGGCTTGTCAAAAAAACAACACCTTCAATCTAATTTTTTCTTCGTGTGGCAAGGACCGCGGCGAAAGGGCCCGAGCTGTTGTGGGCTACAAGAGCCTGATTTGGTGAGCTGAAACTGTGGCGAAGACCCAGGTTACCCCAGGCACAAAGCATAAGGCTGCAAGGAACTAAAACTGCCGGATGGCGGACAAATTCAGAGACCCGGAGAGACCAGGTCGAGACAATGTGAAGTCAAAGAAAGAGTTGTGTAAAACTATTACCTACAATCACCTTACTTTCCCACGAATCGCATAACGAGTCAACACCCTAGATCTGAAACGAAAAACTCCAATGAGGTATTCAAAATTGGGGTTTTTAATATTCTTACTAAACCCCTCCATAAGAGCTCCTCAACAAAACCTCAATGTTCATTAAACTAGAGAGCTCTATGATACACCACTAGTTACTCGTAGTTTGAGAAGAATCATAATGCCATTATTTCTTGGTGCCTACTTTTTCGAGTCCTCAACCAACCCACACTGAGGCACTAAGGGCCCCGAAATGTGAGATATAGGTGGAAAATATTATACGCCTTCAAAGCAGCAATAGGTACCATACAGCATTCAAGTAAAAGGAGAATAAATATGCACAAAATATTTGACAAGAATGGAAACTTCTGGTAAACTAATAGAAAACACGAAGCAAAAAACACGTGCGAAATACATCACCGCACGAATCAAGCTAATACCAACTCACAAAAGAAAGATTGAAATGGAGAGACGCTTGAGAGACGAGACCCGGAAAAAAATGGTGCCAACTAAAAAAAGGAGAGAATGGTCCACTAAAACTAGACTTCTTGTACGAAAAAGAAAGAGACATTACTACGTAAATACCCGCTCCCAAATTCAACTCTCAGATATTGGGAGCTATTTCGAAAATCGGGTGTAGCATCTCCCAAGCACTGCAACAAAAGTCCGTCTTCCAAGATCTCCAAGTTGGTTAGTTCTATCCACGGACCCCCGTCAGCCTTAAAAAAGAGTTGGTGAGTGGTTTCTCTCTCAAGCGAGAGATAAGAAAGACAGCAAAGACGAATATCGACCAGCTGGATCCGTTGGTGCTCCCGCGATTCCTTACTTCAGACAGATCTCCAGACGAAGACTGAAATACCGCTCTAGTAATGGGAAAGGATGCAGAATTATCTCCTTGTCTCACACTAAGTAAAGTCATTGTTAACAAAACTTATTAAAGCTTGGTTTTTCTTTTTTTTTTTTTTTTATGCGGATTCAGACCTCGACAAAGTTGTAAGTTATGCTCTCAGGATATAAGGCACA
>NC_052349.1:68408002-68417449 GCF_009727055.1 Benincasa hispida
AATCGGCGCGTGAGCGTCATGCGCTGGTCAGATGGCAACCAAACTTTGGGGTTTTGTAGATCGGTGGCTGGGCTTCTCGTTGGAATGGGCGGTGTCAAAAAAACAGCCTTTTTTTTTTCGGCGGAGGCGGCGGCGGCGGCTGATGATTGCGACGGCGGCGGTTAACGACGGTGAACAAACCGAAGACGGTGACTGTGAGCAAAAGAGTAAACTCACCTCTCCACAAAACCCTAAACGTATCACAAATGGGTTTTAAATTCTCAAACCCTAAGGTTCACAAAAACCCTAAGTTTATTTAGAGAGCTCTGATACCATGTAAAACTCGTAGGTTTGAGAAAGAATCATAATGCTTTATTCATTCACCAAAGATATGAATATATACAAGAGTACAAAGCATAGAAAAGGAAAATATCACAAAATATTGACAAGAATGGAAAACTCTAACTATAGAATTAAAACACCTAGGAACCTTAATCCTCCAAATGACCGAAGAGACCGAAACATCTAAGGGAGAATGGTCCACAAGACTCTGAAAAAAGAACTTACACGAAAACCCCTCCAATGGATTGGGTCTCCAAACCCTCACATCCCTTCTCCCCTGCCTAAAAGAGTGATTCTCAAGCAAAGAAAGAAAAGAAGCAACATCCAACGACTCTCTATCAGACAGATTACGACTAATCCCGAATGGGAAAGAGCACGAATTCCTTGACCACACAAGAAAGTCAGCAACAAAGTGGTTTTTAAGACCCGACAAATGGTAGAGTCTAGGATATAAGGCACAATGAGGCCTCTCGCTCACCCAATGATCCTCCCATAAATAAGTATAAGAAGCAACATCCAACGACTCTCTATCAGACAGATTACGACTAATCCTGAATGGGAAAGAGCACGAATTCCTTGACCACACAAGAAAGTCAGCAACAAAGTGGTTTTTAAGAACCGACAAATGGTAGAGTCTAGGATATAAGGCACAAAGAGGCCTCTCGCTCACCCAATGATCCTCCCATAAATAAGTATCCCTCCCCTCCCCCACCACACACTAAATTAACTCCGCAAAAGGCAGGAGCTCTTTTGAGATGTCCCTCCATAAGTTTCGATGAGACCCCTTGGACAACCACTCAAAAGGATGGGACCGTATTTGCTTACAACAATCTAACGCCATAAAGAGTTGGGCTTGGAATAGAAGAGACATAACCACTTAGCTAGTAAGGCCTTGTTACGTAACCTAAGATTTCCAATCTCAAGACCTCCTTTTCCAATAGGCTTCTCAATAACCTCCCACCAAATCAAATGCGAGCCCCTCCCCAAAAAAAATCACGCATTAACTTCTCCAGACTCTTACACCTTACAAGGGGCTCTGAAAAGGGAGAAGAAATAAATAGGAAGGCTAAATAGAACATATCCAATCAAAGTAAGTCTTTCAGCCTTAGAAAAGTACCATTTTTTTATGTAGCCTAGGAGATAAAAGAAAAGAAATCTCCAATAATAAAATCAAAGTCTTTATTATGAATCAAAAGTTGCCAATACAAGAAGATAATCTCTCTATTTATAGAGAATTGGAAAACAAACTAATCTTAATCCTAATAAACCAAGGAAACTAATCCTAATTTTAATCAATCATGGAAACTAATCCCAATCCTAATCAATTAAGGATTTGACCATATTACCCTAACTTATCCTAATCCTACTACATCATTTTTCCAAGACACTAATCTCTTCCTAACCTTATCCACTACCGGATCCCAAAGAGCAACTGCCTTTGAATTACTCCCGAGAGGCAAGCCAAGATAGGATGAAGGAAGCATCCCAACCTCACACCCTACCAACTCCAACCATCTCTTAAGCTTCTCCTCCTTACCGTTGATCCCCATAATGCTACACTTTCCCCTGTTGATTTTCAAACCCGAAATTTCTTCAAAAACAGCTAGAATGTGATTCAAAGTTAAAAACGAGTTCTCGTTACCAGAGCAAAAGAAAAGTGTGCTATCTGCAAATTGGAGATGCGAAAGAGTAATTCTTTCCTCCCCCACCTTAAAGGGATGAAAATACTTCCTTCAACACACTTCCTCACCAAACTACTCATCCATCACAAGAAGGAAAAGAAAAGGAGATAAAGGGTCACCTTGCTTAAGGTCTCTCGTGGCCACCACTTTACCTCTAGGATTGTCATTTATAAGAAAGAGAAAGTCACATTTCTCAGATAGCCCCACATCCACATTCCCCATCTATAATCGAAGCCCTTCTTTTCCATCACTTTGTCCAGGAAGTCCCAATCCACATGATCATAGGCCTTATCGAAGTCAATCTTAAATAACACTCCCTCTTTCTTCTTTTGCCTATACTCCTTTATAGCTTCGTTAGCCACAAGAGCTTGGCCCAAAATCTCTCTCTCAGCTATAAAAACACCTTGCGTTTAAGAGATTGTTGACGGAAGCACCATTCTCAAGCGATTAGCCAACACTTGTGCAATAATCTTATACGTGCTTGTAATTAAGCTGATTGGTCTAAATTCACCCTAGTCACGTTATCCTTTTTAGGAATGAGACAAACGTACGTTTCCATCATCGACCTATCCATAATACCCCTTTCAAAGAATTCCTGAAAGAGCTTAAATAGATCCACTTTGACCAGATCCCAATTTTCTTGATAGAAAGCTAAAGAAAATCCATTGGGATCTGGGGACTTAGACCTATCACTTGCAAAAACAACCTTCTTGATTTCTTCCATAGAAGATGGAACTGTCAACCCCTCCCTTTCCCTAGGAGAAATAGGATTCCAGTCAATCCCCTAAATAAACGGTTTAGGAGTAACCTCTGGCCCGTATATACTTGCAAAGAAGGATGTAACCTCCTCCTCAACATCTATGTCCTCCTTAATAGTCTCGCCAAAATCCTTAATCAAGGGGCACCACTAGGTATCTTGTGGAAAAAAGTAGTGCCACAATCACCATCTTTAGCCAAAGCCACTTTCATTTTTTGCCTCCAAGAACAGGACTCCTTTCTTACCACCTCGGCAAATTGACATTTGCAGAACTCCTTGTCCACTTTTAAAGCTTCCTCCAGAGGACCATCCAACTCCAACTCGTCAATATCTCTTATTCTAGCCACCAGTTCACTTTTCTTTGCCTTAATGTCTCCAAACACGTCTCTGTTCCAGGCCTTAAGTTCCCTTTTTAACGCCTTAAACTTACTTCCAAATCTAAACCCTTCCCACTTCCCCCGAATGGGAGAGTTCCACCAGGAGGATATGCGGGCTTTAAAGGACAGATGTTGAAGCCATATATTCTCAAACCAAAAAGGACTAGACCCCCACTTTTGAAAACCCGAGGAAAGAATGATAGATCTGAGGTGACCCTTGGGCCAACCACCTGACGAATCTCCCCAAATAACTCAATCCAATCCGAAGAAAACAAAAACCTATCAATCATACTTCTAGCTCTACTGTTGTCCCACGTAAACCTCCCGTTCAGCGGCAGAGGATCAACCAGCGTGCCTCCCTCAATAAACAGATTAAAATTTCTCACAGACCTATTTGCTCTCCCCACAGGCGCCTTTTCATCATGGGATCAGGTTAAGTTAAAGTCACCAGCAATACATCGGTTCGAATTACAAAGACTAAAGAGATCCCCTAACTCATTTAAGAAAGCCATCCTCCCCCTTGACTTTGAAGAGTCGTACACCCCTTTGTCTTGGGTAGAGAATTAGGGCTGGATTGCCAAACCTTCTAAAGGCTCGGATAGGAGCAGACCGTGGGTGGATGTAGATAAAAACAGAGATGTCTTTGTCAATTCTGTTCAGTTCAGGGTGTCTAACAAGCATCACATGTGTTTTTGGGAAGACTCTTGGCATGGGGAAACCTATTTATCCTTAGTTTTTCCTGACTCCTATGGCCTCTGGTCTAAATAGGGGGCTTCTATTGCTAATTGCTGGGTTGCCTCAGAGCAGATGTGGAACTTAGGTATTTGTAGAAAACTGTTTGATAGGGAATTATCGAGATGGGATATGTTCACAGGCTTACTTGAGTTGGTGCAATTTCACAGGGGCTTTGATGGTGTCAGGTGGAAGCTTGACATGTCTAGGACACTCTGTTAGGTCAGCCTTTATACATCTCACTAAACCAAGGACGATCCTCAAAGTTCAAGAGGTGGACAAAGTTTGCAACTTTGAAGTCCCCAAGAAAGTAAAGGTCTTTACTTGGTCTTTATTGAACAGGAGCCCGAACACCCAAAACAGAGTTCAGAGAAAGTTTCCTCACTGGACTCTTTCTCCTTCCATCTGATGCCTTTGCTTTAGAGACATGGAATCACTGTACCATTTTTCCTCTGCTGCTATTTTGCTTAGAAAGTGTGGAGCTTTATTTTCAATCATTTGAACTTGCTATCTCCCTCCTAGCTTCTGTGGATCTATGGCTATGCCTAATTGAGAGTATTCAATGTCTGAAATTTAAAGGAAAAGCTAGAATCTTATGGAATTCAATTACCTACTCTTTGGTTTATTGGAAAGAGAAACATTGGAGAATTATTTAAGGAAATCATACCTCGACGGATTCTTTTTGTAGTAGTGTACAACATACAACCTCTTGGTGATGTGAGAACCACAAAATCTTCTTTTGTGACTCCAGCCACTTCACAGTAATTAGTGACAGTGAAGTGGGCGCTGCACTTTTGTAATTTGTTGGTCAGAGGTTTCCTCTTCCCCCAACCCCTAAGTTGTCTTGCTTTTGGTTCAATACAATGATCGTTTCTTTTAAATAAATAAACAGAAAAAGAAATAAAAAATAATAAATATAGCAAGCCTCAAAGCTAATTCATGGTTGCAGAGTACTTTACTTCCTCCAAGACAAAAGTTGGTGTTTGGCATGCAATTGGGTGCGTACATTATCCAAACCATCTATAATATGACTCCCTCTTTTGGATGTAACCTAAAAACTGAAAAAATCGAAGAAACAAATATAAAAAGTAAAGTTTTATTTTGGTGTGTTGGACTTCTGTTTGACACGTGACCTAGTGTGTTCATGTTGGACTCTAAGTCTGCTAATTTCTCTCAGCAGTAAAACCTAGGGAGTGACGAAGTATGTAGAGGTATACCAGTCTTCAGCTAGTTAGAAGAGACGCTTTCGGAGCCATAAATGATAAAAATTATGGACAGCCATAGAAGCTAACTACCTTCACTGATATAAGCGAACCAATTAAGCTTTTTGCAATATCTTGAATACTCTTGTATGGTTCTGCAAGAAATTCAGAAGGGAAGGGGAGGGAGGAAGCATGTTAAAAGTTTGAAACACATCTACCTCAAGCAATTTAAGTCATTATTAGGTAAGCTGCTGACTTCGTCTCCATAGAATTTATCCCAAGGAACGACCAAGTAAAAAGGGTAGCATAATATTTCCGAATAATCTTACTTCAGAACCTACTATGAATAAAAGTAATATAGGACTTGTTATCAAGGCATCTTTATGACAAAATTAAAAATATAGCACAGAGGATTAAGAAAACTTGTACCTTTACAAGAATGGGACGGGCTCAATTGAGGGAATGGAAGAAACCCCATAAGAGAATAAAATCGGACAAGTAAACCTCCAGCATTTGAACCTTCAATCCTACCCTCGTAGATAAATCCATTATCAAGGTATTCCCTCGCTGCCTTCCAATCAGCAGATCTCTACTTCTTTGCAGAAACCAAGTATTAGATTATGAGAGTTAAACGATGGTCATACTAGAAACTCAGGCTAAGTATAGACTTTTCATGGGAAATGTTAAATTAGTTCTAGCAAGTGCCTAATTAAGCATGGCCAATATCATTATAAATGTTATTAAATATTAACGAAATGCATTTACGAACACTGTTGGATCTTGGCAACTCAATCTACAAAGAATAAACTTCGACGTTTTATGGAATGCAACACTTCTCTTCTCCTACTACAATTCCTTTAATATTTCCTTGCGTTTGTAATCACAAAGTTAGTATTAGTAATTTTTTTCACCTACTATCTCGTTACACATGTTAGGTTTGTTATATTATTTACCATAAAATGAATTGCATCACTCGAAACCCTTATGTAGAGCTATACTCCTCAGCTGGCGTGCATCATATTGGGATAAAAAGTCAACTTTTTCTTTTGGAAATTACAGTGGGTAGCAATTTAAGAATAGGATATTTAAAGTGTGTCACACATTTTTCTCATTTTGCAGATATGATACTTTTTAGTGTGTGAAGTGTATCGAATGTATCGAGCGTATCATAAGTATCAAGTGTATATCAGTAGTATATCAAGTGTGTCCGTACTTTCTTGACATTTCATAGATTGAACTTGTGATTTGCCAATTTTGCAAAAGTAATAAATTTGGACTATGGACCTAATTTTTAGAAATTATTTTGTCAAAATCTGCGAGAAGCTTTGGCTGATGAGCTTCTAGCTGGCCTTTCATCAAAACACAGCATGATGGTGCTTTATAATTTCTTCTAAAATCTTTGTGCTAGATCTCACTTAGTTGTAACTGCAACTAAGATAAGCCAATTCCTCCCCGCTTCCACCACCATAGACTTAGCAAGCAGCAAACGTTCACTGCCATTTCTCTCTAAATCCACTCAATCTTTCAGTTTTCGACAACAGGAAGTTCAAATTCAGAAAACTTACTACTTCAAATTGTAAACAGCAAAGTAAGCTTCACAACATACATAAAAGAGAAAGGATGAAGAATGTACTCACCCGCGCACGTCGAAGTGATTCCGGGGAGGAAGGGGAAGTGTCCAGAACTCCGGCAATAGGGTCGGGTTTCCCGGAGAGGGAAACTCTGGCGGGGAAGTTGGAAGGGCGTTTAGAGGGGGATTTTTGGGGTAAAATGAAGGAGGTTGAAGAAGCCCCATCAGTAGTGGAGGCGAGGAGTGAGAGAAAGGAATGAGCAAAGACAGATCCGAGTGTTGCAGCAAAGATTGGCATGTTCAGAGAGAGTTGAGGAGGAGAAGGAAATGGCGGGGAGGAGCGTAGTGGGAAAACATTCGGATTGGGGTCCAAATGGAAAGCCACCAACTGTTGCAATTCCGATAGGAACCCATCGGTTATTTACGTGACGCAAAAACATACACGTCTCACATTTCCTTTCTTTCCTATAGAAAGCTGGATTCAAACCTCTTGTTTCTTTTTTTTTTGTTTCCTTGTTCCTTTTATCGAGTATACATATCTCAATCAACCAAGTCATATTTAGAATAAATTATCGTTTTTGTAATATGTAATTTTAGTCCTAAAGAAGATATAATATACCAACTCGATGTTTGACCAATGTTGGTGGAGTTGAGTTGATATATTTTATCAACTCACCCCAATTCACCTAACTCTCCGTTCTTCGCAATATTCTAATCGGCTCCACCCATCGACCACTATCAGCGACTATCGTTATCACATCCCGAGAACTAACTCTAGACTCATATAACCACCTCTAATGAACAACTCTGACGAACAACTCTGGACTTCAAACAACCACCTCTGATGAAAAACTCCAACCAAACAACTTTGCATTTGACATCCACCTCCGATGAAACTCCGACAACCACGCTTGGTGACAACTCCGACGATCAACTTCGGGCTCCGACAACCACCTTCAATGACAACTTTCGATGACCAACTCTGGTTTCCGCACAACCTTTGCGCGACCAACTCCGGCAAACCAACTCAGATTAAAGCTCCGGTGACCCAACTCCAACGACCACTTTTGCACGACCAACTGCGACGACTAATTTCAAGCTGGACAACCACCTTCGACTATAAACTTCGACGAAAATCACCTTCAATGAACAACTTGACGAACCAAACTCTTCGATAACCACATCCGACGACAAACTCACTCAACCAAAGGCTCCAACACACCTCCAACAACAAACTCACTCAACCAAAGGGCTTTCAACAATCACCTCCAACTACAAACTCCAGTGAAATCATCTTCGGTGATCACTTCAACGACCACCTTCGTGCGACCAACTCCGGGCTCCGAAAACCATCTCCGACGACAAACTTCGACGATCAAGCTCCATACCACATTCAAGCGACCAATTTCAAGCTCTGACAACCACCTCCCAACTACAAACTCCAATGAAAATCATCTTCAACAATCAACTTTGACTACCACTTCCAATTATTATAAGACTGATGACTGTTAAAGTATGTTGTAGGGTCGTTAATTATATAAATAATAGTATTTTGTCTACATTAAGTGCAATATTTACACATAAAAAATTATAAAATATATTTTTATTTAATTGAATTCACATATCAAAAGAGTATTAAGAATATTTAGACGAAAAGTATATATGTAGTTGAAAATTATGTAACATATAACAAAAAAAAACCATAAAATGAAGATTTTTTTTCTTGGAACATTTTCTAGCAAGAATTAGTGGAAAATGGAGATTTATTCTCTAATGATCCTCCAAATTTGGATGAATTGAAAGTGAAATTATTGAAACATGTGGTGACATTCCATTGACTACTAAGACGATGGGGGAGATTCAATTAAAAATTGATGACAGAGTAAAAATATAGAGTAACAATAGGAAAAAAAAAGAAGAAGAATATGATAGAAATTCATTGAGAAAAATTAGGAATAAAAAATTTTGATTTCTCTGTGGTTTTTTATTTTATTAACCATATTTCTTCTGGAAATGTAATGGGTTAACTATTGTTCATTACCTAAAAAAGAAAGAAAGAAAGAAAGAAAAACTTTAAAAATTAAAAGAAAAAATTGCAATTCATATTTTATTCAAACAAAACTTGGTAGAATTATTGAATAAAAAATTTTCAAAATAAAATAGTAATTATAAAAGTAAATTATTTAGAGTTAAAAAAATGCACTAGATACCCCAGATATATGAACTCAACTATGTACTCCAAACACAGACATATGAACTCCACATACATATGAGCTCCAGACATTCTATCTCAACTCAGTGTCCTAAACAGCTCCTTAAGATTAGAAAAATCATAGGCCCTTCTATTAGAACAAATGAAATCGATTTCGAATTACTGAAGGAAATCAGATGTGGGGATTTCCATGAGCAGCGGAATGATCGTTCCAAATTCCATTCATATTTGAACATACACAATTACAATCAAGAAACAGAAACATACAGGCTATGCACAAAACGAAATTATAGCATGCTTTACAATAAGATCAAGGGAAAGATTATCATACCTTTGAAGACTCATCTTCAAACACCCTCGATCATGAACGCTCGAACAATCTCCAAGACTACAACATATGAACGCTCGTACACAGCGACCACAACACAGCACGATCATAACGAGCACCACAACAACACCACAAACACAACGAACGGCCTCCAAAAACCTCGACTCAGTCGAATTGAGTACGACACCACCACAAGGGCTACCTTAGTATTCTCAGTGTAAGAATTCAGAAGTGTGGGCTCTGTGTGGACTTGGTTAGAGGAAGAG
>NC_052349.1:68418149-68420120 GCF_009727055.1 Benincasa hispida
ACACGACCTCAATCCTGAGTGTTTTGGAAACTCCTGCCTTTGAGGGCGGTCCTTTGATTAGTATGGGTGAGAGTGGCCAGATTGCCAACTCAACACCTTTTTGGGAACTTGTCTGATCTGGGAGCTAGGAACTCACTTACACAAGATTGAATTCATTCATTCCCCGAAGTAGGGGTAAGTAGAGAGATTGCTCCTTTAAGGGCTGATTTCGGGGCTTGAACATAATGGCCACTTCTCTTTAGAAGAGAGGACTCAGTCATAGTAGGACTATGACTTATGTTCATTAGAGAATTCAGTAGTACTTAAGGAGTTAGATGTAATTACAAAGGTATAACGGTTATTGGCCAAGCTGTACTTACGAGCGATTTGTGAAGGGTTGTCGCACTGCTAATTGGTTAAGATGGATACATAATATATCTGTGGTAAGAAGAGTTCAACTATCGGTCTTTAGTGGGGTGTCTGGCAGTTAACGGATGGTGGATCCTGTGACTAAAGAGTTTAGTCAGCTATTCACGTATCGTTGGAGCTTCAAGCTACAGGTCCATAAGGTCCTCTTGGTAGCTTCAATGGATTCAAGTTGAGGATCAGTTCTTGGTATTGATTTAAAATATTCAAATTGACAAGAGATAATTCGATTATATATGATATGATCGATGTGGTGTATGAGATACATTTAATGGAGGATTAATGTAAATGAGATTTACATTAAGTGTCATGGAATTGAAAAAGAGCTATGGTTTATATGTTTCATGAGATGAAATATTAAAACTATAGGTTATAAATATATTATGATAAGTTAGTTATCATTTATATTTATAATAATATTAATTATTGGATAATTATCTCTTTTTCTCTAATAACCAATTGAGTGGGAGGTTATTGGTAGTTTCATGATAAATGTGAGATAAAAGAAAAATGTTTTCCTAATTTTAGTAAGAAAAAAAAGGTTGTTTTGAGTTTTCCAATCTCGGAAAATACTCACGGTGAGTTGTCAAGTAAATTAGATTTACTAAGCGATAGCTTGGAGTTAGCTAAACGATCGTGGAGTGTTAGTACACGATAGACACTCAGCTAAGTGATGAGCTAAACGATCACATAGCTTTTCCTAAATGATTGGACATCGACCTATACGATAGGTTATTCCATCTCCCACTTGTTCAATCGTTTACACGATTGTGATTCCTCCGGTTTTCTGCCTCAAACCAAGTCCGCACAGAGCCCACCCTCTGAATTCTCACACCAAGAATACCAAAGTAGCCTTCTTGGTGGTGTCATACTCAACTTGACACAGTCGAGGTTCTATGGAGGCCATTCGCGGTGTTCGTGACCTTGGCGATCGCTTAGTTCGAGTGTGCGGTGTTCATGCAGTGTAGCGGTCGTGTTGGACGAACGTTTGTGTGTAGCTGTGTTGCTATGATCGAGCGTTCATAATCAAGGAACTCAAAGATGAGTCTATAAAGGTTTGTTGATTCTTCCCTTGATCTATAATAATGCATGCTGTAATTTCTATTTTAGCATAATCGTATATTTCCTTTTGTGATTGTAATTGTAAAGTTCATATACGATTGTAATTTGGAAAGATCCTTCTGCTGCTCATAGAAATCCTTGTGTTAGATTTCCTTCAATTGGTATCAGAGCCAGGTTGTTCTGATATTCCAAATTTCAATTTTGTTTTGAATTTCTTTTACAGTCTCGGTGGGTTTTCTACATTTTTGTTTAATTGTTAAATGCATTTGTGGATGGAGTTAATGAATGTTTTTGGGTTTAATTACCTTTGGTTACAACTTTCATCAATTAAAAAGTGTTAATTCATAAGGGCCGCTGTGTTTTTGGGCATAATTAACATGCAATCGAGTCTGTAATTCAAAGAGTTTGAGTTAGTCGAGTCGTTCGTGATGAAGTTTCGAAGCATGAAGATGCGGTTCTCAACGAGGAAGAAGACCAAGAGTTGGTCGTATCGTGTAGCCTAAG
>NC_052349.1:68420620-68442570 GCF_009727055.1 Benincasa hispida
GTAAAGATCGTTGGGATTTATCTAGCGTCGTGTAGTAAGTTTACTAAAGACTGTTTAGCTATGCTAACGATGGGGTAAATCGTTTACTCTACGCGTAGTATTGGTTGCTTCCCGATCGCTGTATGCACTGGATGGTAAACGTATCGGTAGTGGAAGTATTTGAGTGCTCATGCATTTAGTGAAAACGGCGCAGGCTAGACACATTGTGTAGTTAAGCTTGTTTCAATCTCCATTAGTTATTTACTTACACAGTCTCGTGTGGTATACCAATCTTGAAGGGCGCTTGACCTAAAGCGATCGTTTAGGCGATGTTTTTACCGCACGTAGTCGTTTAAGACCCAACTCGTGTAAAGGCTAACGTTGTGCGGAACGCGCGCTAGTGATCAACATACCTTCATCGCTTAGTAAAAAGGTACACAATTGTTGCTAAACGATCATTTAGCTCTTAGGAGGAGTTGGTAAATAATAGAGCAAATTGTTTGTTCTTTCGTGTAGATGATCGTGAGGAGTTCAGTACACGATGGTTGGAGATGCGTTTGCTTCGCCTGACGGTTCAAGACCCGATTAACTTTTTTGAACCGGTGACTCCTTGTTTTTGTAATAGTAGTTTTTTTTTTTTTTTTTTTTTTTTTTGTAGATTGAGCAATTCTACCCAGTTCATCAACATTTGTTTATTTACTGTGAGAGTATGGTGAGTATATGGCCAAGTGTTTGACCTATTAGTTTAAAAACCACCTTAGTTGTGTAATTATTCATGCATCTATATTATTATAAATGTTATAATAGAAGAAATTATTTGTGAAGCATATGCATTGCATCATGAAATATAAGAGTTATATATTTGCATGCAGTGAGCATATTCATGCATCATTCTTTTATTATAAGGTGTTATAGTCTAAGGGTGAATGGAAGCATGTTATGCGTGTTTCATTACTGTATTGTATAACCGTTATATAAAAGAAGTAGCAATGAATGAACATGCATTGAGCATGACACTTAGGTTGTTTATAATCGTTATGAATGCCTTGCAATGCTTAGCTTTGCATTTGTTTGTTTGGTTGTTTTCGTTTATCAGTGTTATAAAGGAAATTAGAACTAAAATCAATAAGAAAGAGTTGCATGCGGACTTAGGGTGAACTCAGTATTTTAAAAGGGTTTTAAAATTGGATTGAGATAGACCTAAGTTCAAATGATTCAAGGGTTTTGTAACCTAGATTAATCTTTTAAAATCGGTTTAATAGGATTAAATTGATTGGAATAAAAAGATTATTTTTTTTAATCTATCTATAAGGGACCTTTTGTCTAAGACGGGTTCTGTCTAGGCTGGGGTTATTAAGCTAACGGAAACGAAACACCCCTTCCTAGGAACCTACTTGGAAAGGTGAATTAGATAGATTTTCTACAAGCATACGTAATTGATCAAATACTCCGTTAAAGAGTTTAATGGATGATGATCAAAAGTTGTTTAACTATCCAAGGTAGAAGTTACTCCTGGGCAAACCTAAAAGTCACTTAGTTAAAATCCTTAGCCATGTTTTTTCTAAGTAATAACTACAACCTAGGTTATAAAACACTCAGTGTGAGGAAGAGATGTACTGTATATGTCTATGATTCCATTCATGTTTCTCCCAGAATGTTCACACCATGAGATGGCCTCGTGGTTCCCTAGGAGCATCCCCTTTAGATGGTGTTTGCATGAGTCATATTTAAGGTGGTGGGAGGAGAGATGTTTGTAGTAAGTGGGTGAAGGGTGTGTGTCAAACAGTCTTATGGTCTCTGTCATTGGTTCACATGTGAGATCATTCTGTACTCCTCGTGGCGTCCTTAGAGCATCCCTCTTTGGATAGGTTTTGTTAGTTGGTCAAGATCAAAGTGAACCCCAAAAATGGATAGGGTCACTTTACTTTTTCCCCAATCGGATTTTTTTCCCTTCGGATTGGCTGCTTGTGGCGAATCTCTAGAGCCTAAAATGGAAAATCACACTTACGGGAGATTGTTAAGTAAGTTAATGATCTATTGGCCAAATCAATGGTGGCTAGTTATTATAGAAGCAAAGAGTTGTTTTGGTATTAAATTACTGGTTGAGAACTTCTCCATTCAGAGGAAGGATAATTGACCTCCCTTCGGTGGTTTATGTCATAAATCTTTGAAGCGTCGTTGCGAAACTAGATGTCACACAGGGTTCATATTAGTTTTGCTAAAACCTTATTGGATGTTGTTTGTTTTACAATGGGTATTTGCGTAAAACCTAACGTGAGGTCAATGTATTTTTCTTTTCAGCAACTCGTTAATATTTCCATTTAGTGTTTTTAATATGACCAATATCATACAGTGGAAAGAATCGTGTGAAACATATTTCTTGGCAAACGACCTTGAATTTGTCATGGTTGTGAGTGTCCTCAAGTCCTAACTCTTGATGCACCACGAAGTGTTCCATTCATATGAGGTGTGGATGAAAGCTAATTCATTGGTCCGACTTCACATTTTGGCTAACATACCTGATGTTTTGGCCAAAAGGGTTGAGAACATGGTCATTGCACACCGGATCATGGACTCGTTGCAAGATTTGTTTGAATGTCAGTTTTCTTACTTGTCGAGCACAAAGAATAGATGATGAACCCACCGACACTGATCCTACTACTCTTCGAAAAGAGGAAGAAAGACAGTATTAGTCATAAAAGCATTGTTTAACACTGAAATGCTCAGTACAACAACAACAACTAAAAGACCAAAGGTTTCTCCTAAGGAAAACGCCCATCTTTGGCATCTAAGGTTAGGTCACATCAACCTCAATAGGATTGAGAAGTTGGTAAAAAAATGGACTTCTAAAGAGTTTAGAAGAAAACTCCTTGTCGGTATGTGAATCATGCCTCGAAGGCAAGATGACCAAACGACCTTTTACTAGAAAAGATTACAGAGCCAAGGAAGCCTTGGAGCTTGTACATTCAGACCTTTGTGATCCGATGAATGTTAGAGCTCGGGGTGGGTATGAATATTTCATCTCCTTCATAGATGATTATTCAAGATACGGGTATCTCTACCTAATGCAACGTAAGTCTGAAACCCTTGAAAAGTTTAAGAAGTATAAGGCTGAAGTTGAAAAATTGTTAGGTAAGAAGATAAGAACACTACGATATGATCGTGGTGGAGAGTATATAGACCTCCAATTCCAGAACTATATGATAAAACATGGGATTGCGTCCCAACTCTTGGCCCCTGGTACACCTTAGCAGAATAGTGTATCAGAAAGGAGAAACAGAACCTTGTTAGCATGGTTCGGTCTATGATGAGTTATGCTCATCTTCAAGACTCGTTTTGGGGTTTTATAGTGGAGACTGCATGCTATATCCTGAACAAAGTTCCCTCAAAAAGTGTTCCTGAAACACCTTTTGAGTTGTGGAGAGGCCATAAAGATAGTTTATGCCACTTTAGGATTTAGGGCTGTCCGACCCACGTGCTTGTAACTAACCCAAAGAAGTTGGAACTACGTTCGAAGGTTTGCCTCTTTATAGGCTACCTCAAGAAAACGAGAGGTGGATACTTCTATGATCCGAGTGAGAACAAAGTGTTTATTTCTACAAATGTTATCTTCTTGGAAGAATACCACATCTAGGATCATAAAGCCACGAAGTAAGCTCATTTTGCGTGAGATATCTAGTGAGATTGAGACTACTGAGGGTTCAACAAGAGTTGTTGAACAGACTGACAGATCAATAAGAGTTGTTAAGGTTGGAATATCTAGTTAACCAGCTCAAGAGTTGAGACTGCCTCAACGTAGTGAGAGGGTTATGAACCCACCAAATCGCTACATAGGTTTGACTGAAACCAAAACGTCATTTCGAATGATGGGGTCAAGGATCCATTCTCTTTGAAGAAAGTAATGGAGGATGTTGACAAGGATGATGGGTTAAAGCCATGAACCAAGAAATGGAGTCTATGTACTTCAATAACGTCTAGGAGCTTGTTGATCCACCTGATGGGGTAAGACCTATTGGGTGTAAGTGGATCTATAAGCGAAAAAGAGGTGTTGATGGAAAGGTGCAAACCTTTAAGGCTCGACTTGTGGAAAAGGGTTATACCCAGGTCGAGGAAGTTGACTGTGAGGAAACTTTCTCACCTGTTGTCATGCTTAAGTCTATCCAGATACTCTTGTCCATAGCCACATTTTATGATTATGAAATATGGAAAATGAACGTCAAAATTACCTTTCTTAATGGTAATCTTGAGAAGACCATCTATATGACTCAACCAGAGGGGTTCGATGAATGTTAGAGTTCGGGGTGGGTATGAATATCTATATGGTAATCTCGAAGGCAAGATGACAAAATGACCTTTTACTAGAAAAGGTTACAGAGCCAAGGAAGCCTTGGAGCTTGTATATTTAGATCTTTATGGTCCGATGAATGTTAGAGCTCGGGGTGGGTATGAATATTTCATCTCCTTCATAGATGATTAATCAAGATACGGGTATCTCTACCTAATGCAACGTAAGTCTGAAGCCCTTGACAAGTTTAAGGAGTATAAGGATGAAGTTAAAAAATTTTTAGGTAAGAAGATAAAAACACTACGATCTGATCGTGGTGGATAGTATATAGACCTCAAATTTCAGAACTATATGATAAAACAGGGGATTGCGTCCCAACTCTCGGCCTCTGGTACACTTCAGCAGAATGGTATATCAAAAAGAAGAAACAGAACCTTGTTGGACATAGTTCGGTCTATGATGAGTTATGCTCATCTTTCAGACTTGTTTTGGTGTTTTGCAGTGGAGATGTGCATGATGAAAAAAAGGGATGAAGATGAATGGGGCCGTGTTGACATACCGTGTCGTACCGTGTATCGTTTGGCTATCTCTGTCTAGAGGAAGTTGAAACGTGGAGAAGAAGGAAATCAAAATGACCTCTAATCTCCACGAGCCACGTGTCGACAAAGGAATGGTTTCACCATTTCAGTCTTCAACCTACCGAGAAGTGGGAATTGGGAAGTTGGTTTGGTCCTTTTGTTCTTGGGCTGAGCGGAACTCTACTTCCTGGGCTGGGTCTATATACAAATTAAATTACAATAAATTATAGTCTATACTTTCTGGGTTGAGTCGGTTCGAACCGAATATTTTTCCTATGAACCCGAGAACTGAACAGATCTATTCGGGTTCATTAAAAAAAAAAACCCAAACCAAACCAATTTTTTTTAACCAACCCAAACCAGCTGGGTTGGGTTGGGTTGCTCGGTTTTTTCGGGTCTTTGATTTTTTTGAACACCCCTAGAACTCCATCTTATGAAGTTGAGTTCCCAGCTCCCAAATCAGATGAATCCCTAAAGTGGTAGGTTGGAGTCGGCGCTTTGGCCACTCATATCTGTGCAAATCAAAGGACCACCCTCAATGGCAGGAGTTCCTAACTCACTTAAGATTGAGGTCATGTTACCTATGGTCATCCTAATGAAGTGAAGTCTCTGTCATGAATGGAGTTATACGACGAGACATTAACACTTCATGGTAAGGTCTTATATAAACTCTTTGTATAGGACGTCCTCGCTCGCATGTCCCCTACACGAATGATTAGGATCTTACTATCTGTGACATGTCACAACACTTGTAACTATTCCACAAAGCGGGTCGCGTCCGTAGTATTACCAGGATAAGGTTTCCTCCTATATCCATATACTACAGATCATTTTGGTTATCACTTAAGACATGATCCACTTATATGTCACTACATACATGCTTAAGTTACATAAAGACAACTTTAAGTTTATTTATTTGTGGTAAAGCAAATAAAACATATAAATGTGCAAAGTCAAAAAGTGAAGTAAATATCATATATTATAACATCACAAGCGTTCGTACAAAATGTGTTTATAAACTATAGGACATGAGACTTTAGGTCATTAACCCCGACAATTGAAGGAACTTTTCTCAAGAGTTCCTATGAGCGGAAGTGAATCTTTCCAATTCATTGTGATAGAATTTCCACATATACATTCAAACATACAGATATGCTTCACAACGCTAAATTACTGACATGCTTAGAGAATCAATAAATAAGAGACCGAGAGATCAAACCAGTTGAAGACTTTTTCTTCACAATAAATCTCGCTTTTGCTGGAACGATAAGCTATCGTTTAGCAAATCCCAATCGTCTACCACGAACAGTCTCCACATGAATAGGAGGAAACGGGGACGACACCACCACTCAGAGCCCTCAGTATTCTAGAAGTGAGAATCCAAAGGGTGGGCTTTATTCGGATTTGGTAGAGGGGAGAAGGAAGGGATCGTATACAACGATCAAGCAAGTGGGAGAAAGGCTCGTCTATCATATAGACAAAATGCTTGATCGTTTAGGTGAAGTATATGATCGTGTAGGAAAAGGTAAGCGATCGTCTAAATGATCGTGTAGTAAAAGCTAAGCGATCGTCTATACGATCGTTTATAAAAACTTAGGTGTTAAACGATCATTTAGTAAAAGATAATTGATTGTTTATTTGAACTTGTTTTATTTCAAAGACAAAAGTTATTTTTCAGTCGACTTAATAAATGACTTAGATTATAATCAGTAGCCAGATTGTCTAGGTTAATAAACCCCTCGGTAGAACATTCAGTGGGTGGTACTTGGGGCATATGATGCTTCATTTAAACCTTTCGCGTTTCTCCCTTATTGTCCACAATGTGAGATCTATCCTCGGCCTCGTGACACCCTGGGAGTGTCCCCTTAAAGGATGGTGTTTGGGTAGGTAAATATCAAGGTGGATGGAGAGAATGCTCATAGTAAGTGGAGCGGGAAGTGCGACAGCATGTCCCACGGTCTCTCTCGTTGGATTAAATAAAGTCTCTACGCATCGCCTCGAGGCACCCTGGGAGTGTCCCCCTATAGGATGGTTGTTTTGTGCATTTCTTTATTTGATCTTCTGTAAGAGGATAAGGTTACTTAGTCTCTTATCCTAATCTGCTTTATTCCTATAGCGGGTACATTAGGACGGGACTCTAGGGTCGAAAATGAGGGGTTACCCTTACACAAAATTGTTAAGGGTTAACAGTTCTGGACTGACAAATGGTGGCTGTTAGGTTCAGTTCCAAGAGTTGGTTCTGCCTAATGGTTGAGAATGTCTCATCCCAATGAAGGGACATCTGATTACCCCACCGGTGACGTTTGGCTTGCCTCGCTGGGGCATCATTGTAAAATAGAAGTCTTATCACTTAAGGTACTTGAAAACTGTTTTGCTAAATCTAATTGGTTAAAAATGTGGTTTTGCAAAGTCTTATAAAAGTTTATTCATTTTTCAGCAACAGTTTTAAATGACTATAGCCACTATCAGTTTACTTAGCACGAAAAACTGAATGGCCAAAACTATTCAACTTAGAAACATATGCTTACGATGATACTCATCATCGAGGATCTAAAGTTTGTCCTTACGGAGGACTGTCCTCCTATTCCACCTCAGGACGCTATTTGAAATGTTTGGGCAGCGTACGAGCATTGGACACGGGAAAACGAGAAGGTCCGAGCCTATATCTTGGCTAGTCTTAGTGACATGTTGGCCAAGAACCATGAGCCCATGGTCTCAGCATATGAGATCATGGAGTCCCTGCGGGGAATGTTTGCACAGCCGTCTGGATAGCTTAAGCACAAGGCTCTGAAACACATCTTCAGCTCCAAAATGGAGGAAAGCACCTCTGTTTGTGAACACATGCTGAATATGATGGTCCACTTTAACGTGACGAAGATGAATTGGTCTAAAGTAGATGAGGGCATTCAGGTAAGCATTATCCTGCATTCATTTTCGGAGAGCTTCCTCTACTTTGTTAGCAATACGATTCTTAACAAAGTGGACTATACCCTTACTACTTTCCTCAACAAGTTGCAGATTTACCAATCCTTACTGAAAAGTAAGGAGAAAAAGGGAAGTGAGACAAATGTTATCTCATCTTCTAAAGGGTTCCATCGAGGTTCGACCTCAGGAAACGAAGTTTGCACTTTCAACTTCTAACTCTGGAAAGGGGAAGAAGAAAAAGGGTGCTAAAAGGAAAGGGAAAGCGCCTACTAACCCGACACCTGTCGCCCAGAAGAAGCGTCCACCGTCGGTTGAAAAAGGAAAATGTTTTTACTACAATCAGGACGGACACTAGAAGAGGAATTGTCCTTGCTATCTAAAGGAAAGGAAGACAACCAAGGCTAAAGCCAAGGTAGACAAAGGTAAATGTGATTTACTTGTGTTAGAAACTTGTTTAGTGGAGAATGAGGATTCTACTTGGATAATTGATTCGAGTGCAATTAATCATATTTGTTCTTCTTTTCAGGGGATTAGATCCTGACGACAGCTAGAGGCTAGTGAAATGACATTGCTAGTAGGAACCGGGCACGTCGTCTCAGCTGTGCAGTGAGAGGCATCCAATTAACTTTACAAAATAGGTTTCTTGTATTAAAAGATGTCTTTGTTGTTCATGAACTAAAAAGGAACCTTATTTCTGTAAAGTCTCTGTTACAATGCAATTACACTCTTTCTTTTAAATTGAATGAAGTGTTTATTCATAAGGATGGTGTTGAAATTTGTACAACTAAACTGGAAAATAACTTGTATGTGCTAAGACTGTTAGCCTTAAGTTCCCTCTATAACATCAAGATGTTTAAATCTATCGTAACTCAATCTAAATGTCAACGAGTTTCTCCAAAAGAAAATGCCCAGCTTTGGCATCTTCGATTAGAATTGAAAAATTGGTGAAGAATGGCCTTCTAAGCGAGTTAGAAGAAAATTCTTTACCAGTGTATGAATCTTGCCTTGAGGATAAGATGAGTAAAAGACCTTTTATTGGAAAAGGTTATCCAGCCAAAGAGCCTTTAGAATTAGTACATTCTGACCTTTGCGATCCTATGAATGTGTGAGCTCGAGGAGGCTATAAGTACTTTATCAGTTTTACTGATGATTAATCTAGATATGGGTATGTTTATCTAATGCAACGAAAGTCTGAATCTTTTGAACAGTTCAAAGTATTCAAGGCTGAAGTTGAGAATGTTTTGGAAAGACGGATTAAAACACTTCAATTAGATCGAGGTGGAGAGTTTCTGGATTCTGAGTTCTAGGACTATTTATTAGAACATGGAATCATTTTTCAACTCTCAGCGTCGGGTACTGAAGGAAATCGGATTCGAGATTTCCATGAGCAACGAAAATAAGATTATTCCAAATCACAATCATGAATGAACAATACATTTACAGTCGTCTACAAACAAGCGGTTATACAATTAATATAGAAATTACAACATGAATAACTCATGAACAAAGAGCAAACTTTATGCACATTTGAAGATGCGTCTCCACGCTCTTTTGCGCACGACCGCTTGAGCAACAACAACCTCGAAGGTGACATACGTCTACTAAAATAAACACGCTAGGATTACAATAGCAGTCGTTAACTCGTGATCAAGCACTCCAGTACAACACAACGACGACCTATCGTTCACGAACTCCTTAGCAACACGAAGCCTCCAACAGACCTTGACAGTGTCGAGTTGAGTATGACACCACCAATAAGCTATCTTGGTAATTCTTGGTGTGAGAATCTAGAGGACTGGCCTCTGTTTCGAACCTTGAGTATTGAGGTCGGCAGATGGAGAGAGGGACGAAAACAATGAATAAGTTGTAGTCATGAGCTTTGGGCAAGTGGGCATAAATCCGCGGAGATTTCCATCTGTAATAGCGGATACACACACGAGGTCCACATGCGTTTAGATAAAGCTATACAGAGATCGTACTCCGCGTATTCAAACAAGCTTCATGCGTTCTAATTCATTGACTCATGTTTAGCATTGTTTGTTGCCTACATAACTCATACTAAACGACTCCTTACTCGGGCAAATGATTGTAGTACATGTACTCTCTGCTCGAATTGCGTTCTCTCAATAACATGGTTACGAATCATAGACTAGTTCTATCGGGCCACAAAACTAACGTGTTAGCTCGCCTATACCCCCAGTCATGTTAGTTCCACTAATCTCATCTAATAGGTTACTGGACTGTATCTAGCACCAAAGTGTATCACCTATTTTCCACATGACGCGCTTATATATCTTGTTTCCACGCTCACCCACTATCGACCAGAAAGAAGCACAAGTCTCTCATGAAACTTGACTCACTAGTAAAGAGCGGTTCAACATTTATTTGAATTAGCATCAGATGTGTTATTGTGAAATTAAAGAAAGATTTCCATTTTATGACTTATTTAATAACGTGTCTCACCTGGGTGTGCCATGGAATCCAAAACCACCCACTCAATTGGTTATTAAAGAAAAAGAATTAATTATCCAATCATTAATATTATTATAAATATAAATGACAACCAACTTATCATGCTATATTTATAACCTATAGTTTTAATATTTCATCTCATAAAACATATAAACCATAGTCTTTTTCTATTCTATGGTATTTAATGTAAATCTCATTTACATCAATCCTCCAATAGATGTATCTCATACATCATACCAATTATATCATATATAATCAAAATACCTCTTGTCAATTCGAACATTTCAATGCACACAAGACTAGATCGCTCAACTGAATCCATTGAGCTACTAAGGGGACCTTATGGACCTATAGCTCGAAGTTCCAATGGTACGTGAATAACTGACTAAACTCTTTAGTCACGGGATCCACTATCCGTTAACTGCCAGGCACTCTACTAAAGACCGATAGCTGAACTCTCCGTACCACAGATATATTTCTATGTACAATGGATATAACCAATCATCAGTTGGGAACTCCTGCCATTGAGAGCGATCCTTTGATTTGCACGAGTGTGAGTGGCCAGAGTGCCGACTCAAACCTACCACTTTGGAGATTAGTCTAATTTGGGAGCTGGAAACTCAGCTTCACAAGATGGAGTTCACTTCTTCCCCAAAGCAGGGGTAAGTAGATCAATTGCTCCCTTAAGGGCTGATCCCAGGGCTTGAACGATGTGGTGCCACACCTTCTCATGGCTCGAGAGGTGTTCACACAAAGTAGGACTATGTTGTATTGTTCATTAGAGGGATTAGTGGTACTTAAGGAGTAAGATGTAACTACAGAGGTAAAACGGTAAATTGGCCTAGCTGTACTTATAAGCATGTATGAAGGGTCATCGTACTGATGATTGGTTATATCCATTGTACATAGAAATATATCTATGGTAAGAAGAGTTCAGCTGTTGGTCTTTATTGGAATGCCTGGCATTTAACAGATGGTGGATATCATGGCTAAAGAGTTAGTCAGTTATTCACGTACTGTTGGAGCTTCGAGCCATAGGTCCATAAGGTTCCCTTGGTAGCTTGGATACAAGTTGTGAATCAGTTTTTGGGTCAGTTTGAAATGTTCAAATTGACAAGTGGGAGTTTGATTATATATGATATAATTGAACTAGTTAATTATATATGATATAATTAACTTTATGTATGAGGTACATTAATTTGGAGAAAATTGGATATAAATATGATTTATATCTAGTGGGGGGAAAATACTATGGTTAATACATGATATTAAACCATAAATTATGAATATAATGTGATTATATTTATTATCTATTAATTGGACAATTGTGGGATAATTGGCCAGCGTCTCTTCCATTTTCATAACGGATGAGTAAGATGAAGAATCGCTTTGAGATGCTTAAATAGCTCACGGTGTGTTAAGCATTGGATGTGCGGACATAACGTTGAAAGTGTGTCATCGCTTAGTAAAACCAGAGCCTATACGATAGTGCTACGATCGCTTACCTATATGATAGTTTTTAACGATCGTTTAACACTTAAACCTGTGCGTGCTATTTACTAAACAATCGCTTACCTTTTTCTAAACGATAGTTTAGCGCCTGAGTTTTTCTAAACGATTGTATACACGATTGTTTGATCGTTGCTTGATAGACGAGCCTTTCTACTACTTGCTTGATCGTTGTATACGATCTCTTTACCTCCTCCCATCTACCAAATCCAAACAAAGCCCACCCTTTGGATTCTCACTCCGAGAATACTGAGGGCTCCGAGTGGTGGTGTCGTCCCCGTTTCCTTCTGTTCGTGTGGAGACTGTTCGAGGTAGATGACTGGATTTGCTTAACGATAGCTTGCCATTGCAGTGAAAGCGAAATTTGCTGTGAAGAAAAAGACTTCAACTGGTATGATCTCTCAGTCTCTTATTTATTGATTCTCTAAGCATGTCAGTAATTTAGCGTTGTGAATGCATATTTGTATATCTGAATGTATATATAGAAATTCTGTCACAATGAATTGGAAAGATCCGCTTCCGCTCATAAGTACTCTTGAATAAAAGTTCCTTTAATTGGTATCAGAGCACTCAGTTTTTGATATTCCAATTCATTGCTACAAAAGAATTGCATTTACATTTTCGATGGGTGCGACATGTCTACTCTTTGATTTAATTGTTAAATCGTTTGTGGATGTGTGGATTAATGGAGTTTTCTAGGATGTAACCACAGTTTGTTAAATTCTCCAGTTAATTGTAAAGGCCCCTGATTTTTTGGGCACAATTAATTGCTATGGAGTCTGTAATTTCAAAGTTAGTTTGAATCTTGAGTCGTTCGTGAAGAAGTTCAGAGCAAGGGTTGCTGTTCTTCGAGGAAGAAGACGATCAAGCGTTCGTCGAGTCATGTAGACGATGAGGTAGACGATCGCTGAGTATCAGATGCTCGATTGTCATTTAACGCGTGCGTGCACTAGACGATTGTATAGCTTAACAAGCCTCAGTGCTTAGTTACTGACTATACGATCGCGGAGTAAATGCGTGGTAAATCGTTTACTTTTCGCATGTTAAGCGATCATTTAGACGATCAGGCTTCACGTCCTTATTGTTGTCTATGCGATCATTTAGCTTTCGGTCTATCGTCTAGTGTGCACTACACGATTGTTTACCTGAAGGCGTTTACTAAACGATAGAAGCTTCGCCTAGTGGTTCAAGACCTGATTCGCTTGTGAACGGATTTTCTCGGTGGAATAATGTAATAGATAGAATTTTCATTCTGGTATTGTGTTAGTTCATCTCGATCCATTAATTCATGGTTTTATACATGCGAGTATTTTTTTTTAGTCATATGGTGTGCATATATAGATACCTCGTTATATGGCCTGTATGTTTTAGTTGTTTCTTTTATAAAGGTTATAAAATGAAATTAGAACTAAAATCAATAATAAAAGGTTAAAGTGTAGTAAATCTATCTATAAGGGACTTTTTGTCTAAGGCGGGTTCTGTCTAGGTTGGGGTATATAAGGTGACGGCAATGGAACACCCCTACCTGGGAACCTACCTGGAAAGGTGAATTAGATAGATTTGATGTATGTATGAAAGTTAAGGATAGTCCATTAAAGAGTTTAATGTGACTACTTGAACTTGTTTTATTTCAAAGACAAAAGTTGTTTTTGAGCAGACTTAATAAATGACTTAGATTATAATTAGTAGTCGGATTGTCTAGGTTAATAAACCCCTCGGTAGAACATTCAGTGGGAGGTACTTGGGGCATATGATGCTTCATTTAAACCTTTTGTGTTTCTCCCTTATAGTCCACACCGTGATATCTATTAACGGCCTCGTGACACCTGGAAGTGTCCCCCTAATTGGGTAGGTCAATATCAAGGTGGATGGAGAGAATGTTCATAGTATGTGGGAGCGGGAAGTGCGACAACATATCCCACGGTCTCTCTCATTGGATTAAATAAAGTTTCTGCACATTGCCTCGAGGCACCTTGGGAGTGTCTCCCTATTGGATGGTTGTTTTGTGTATTTCTTTATTTAATCTCCTGTAAAAGGATATGGTTATTTAGTCTCTTGTAATAATCTGCTTTTTCCTTATGGTGGGCACATTAGGGCGAGACTCTGGGGCCGAAAACGAGGGGTTACACTTACGCGGAATTGTTAAGGGTTAATAGTTCTGGACCGAACAAATGGTGACTGTTAGGGTCAATTTCAAGAGTTGGTTCTACCTAATGGTTGAGAATGTCTCATTCCAGTGAAGGGACATTTGATCACCCCACCAGTGACCCTACCTCGCTGGGGCATCATTGCAAAATAGAAGTCTTATCACTTAGGGTACTTGGAAACTGTTTTGCTAAAACTAATTGGTTAAAAATCAGGTTTTACAAAGTCTTATAAAAGTTTATTCGTTTTTCAGCAACAGTTTTAAATGGCTAAAACCATTATCAGTTTACTTAGCGTGAAACACTGAATGGCCAAAACTATTCGAGTTGGAAACATATGCCCACGACGATACTCATCATCGAGGATCTAAAGTTTTTCCTTACAGAGGACTGTCCTCTGATGACGGGCAGGAATGTACGTTATTATAGGCCTTTTATTTAGAATTATGAGGGTTGATGAGAAGAATATGCGGCGATTATTCTAAGAATTCATGAGAAAGTGAGCTTGTGTCGATCAACAATGAAGATCTCGGCTAACCCACTATTATGCATTATTTTGCGTCCAATTGTCTATTTTTGTAGCTATCGCAGGAAACGATTGCATGTGGTGAATCTCGCCATCACAGAGGCGTCACATACATGATCGCATACATTCAACGCATGGAGGTAAATAAATATGCGTTCATCGTTCGCTCTCCATGCGTCTCTGGTCATGCGTTGGACTAAGGGATATGTAATATGCGTTTGATGACCATGCATTCCTGCCACAAGTTTTCTTGCTCTCTCGCCATGTATAACGAGATCGCAAATTTCTCGGGTGATCCGAGGTCGAACTCAGAGACTTGTAGCTAAATGTTATGAGATAAAGTGTTTACGGCGAAGAATAAAAGAATTTGAAGATTATGGGCTATGTGCTACTCTTAATCCTAACTAATAGATTAAGCAGTGGAAGTATGACTGTGAAAGATAAAGACACGACAACTGTTAACGCGTAATAAAATGCATGGGAAAATAGATAGAATGGCGGGGATGACTTCACTGCATCCCTAAGCTTGATCACAAGGGAAACCCCAGCCAGTGCAAGCTATGCAATTATGCTACACACACTTGACAAAGATGCATGCGATGTATATGCGATAGTGTCGAGAGGCCTTATGTCTAAGTCTCTATTCTTGCTCACGTGCTCCCATACCTAAAGAAGATGACCGCATACCACCGCATCCTACTTCTAGACGCATGCAATGTGATCGCATACTTTCATATCCTATCTGTAGGGTGCATACACTGTGTAATAGGAAACAAAGCTTATCTCTAAGCCTCTATTCTTGCCTATGCGATCCAATCTAACTCTCTCAAGCCTAGATTTGGTTTTTAGACTACTCCCTCAAGTATGCCTAAATGATGAATGATGCACTCATAAGACAAGGTAATCATATAAACATGGTTGACATAAGATTATTCCTATCTCTAAGAACATTGCTTATTTTGCTTAATGCGTTCCACCACTTAACCTTCTGGGTAGTTAGCTACTACTAAACAGCTCATAGACAAGCATTGCTACAACATCACATTAAGCAAATAGGATTTTCTCACAACACTCATGCAACGCACACCTCTCGGTTGTTTGCTACATGTTTATCTATGCCGCATGGTTAAGAATGCGATACTCTAGCAATCTCACTTAGTCTTTGCGATGAAAGTAAAGAATGATAAGAAAATGAAGATGGAATCGAAGGAAATAGAGAAATGCATTGATTACAAAATGTATTAATCTCTTAAGCCACAATGTAATACAATACAGAGGTAGAAGAGATATGGAGGGCCATATGGACATGTCTTGCATCCATCAGATGTGTGTCAAGGCTACCGATGGTGCCATGGATGGGAGATGGAGTAGTCTCTTTCGAGATCTATCTCCGATGGAGCTCTGGTCGTCACTCAGAATGGTGAGAGGAATGAAGAACTCTCAAGAATATCTTCTCACACTTTCGTCTGGATCACAAGGATCTGCCTGAAGGCAGAAAACCCCGGATGATCTGAAGTTGAGCTCTAAGGCTTCTATTTATAGAGCTTGATCGTCGACAACATTAATGGATCTGCTCTGGATCTCTGCTGCTAATGGCGTGGTAGGTGAAATGTCAATATCGCCTTTTGATACTCCTGAGGTATGGGTTCATGTTGGGTTTGGGTATCATCGTATTCCACCACCCTTGTGATCATCCCTCTATTATGGTTATACTCTGTAGCCGCAACCTCTATGCGATAGACACATGCAGTTAATGGCCGCAACATCCATGCATCGAACATATGCGATCACGTATGCGATGCTCTGTGATGGCGAGATTCACCGCATGTGATCGTTTCCTGCGATAGCTATAAAAATAAGACAATTGGATGCAAAATAACGCATATAGTGGGTTAGCTGAGATCTTCATTGTTGATCAATGCAAGCTCACTTTCTCATGAATTCTTAGAATAATCGCCGCATATTCTTCTTATCAGCCCTTATAATTCTAAATAAAGGCCTATAATAACGTATATTTCTGCCGGTCATCATCCTCTATTTTCACCTCAGGACGCTACTTGAAATGTTCGGGCGGCGTCATGAGCGTTGGACACGGGAAACGCAGAAGGCTTGAGCCTAATATCTTGGCCCAGTCTTAGTGCCAAGTTGGCCAAGAAACCAATGAGCCCATGGTCTCAGCACGTGAGATCATGGAGTCCCTGCGAGGAATGTTTGGACAGCAGTCTGGATAGCTTAAGCACGAGGCTTTGAAACACATCTTTAGCTTCAAAATGGAGGAAAGCATCTCTGTTCGTGAACACGTGTTAAATATGATGGTCCACTTTAACGTGGCAGAGATGAATGAGGGCAGTCAGGTTAGCATTATCCTACATTCATTGCCAGAGAGCTTCCTCCACTTTTTTAGCAATATGATTCTTAACCAAGTGAACTATACCCTTGCTACTCTCCTCAACGAGTTGCAGACTTACCAATCTTTGGTGAAAAGTAAGGAGAAAAAGGGAGGTGAGGCAAATGTTGTCTCATCTTTTAAAAGGTTCTATCGAGGTTCTACCTCAGGAAACGAAGTCTGCACCTTCAACTTTTAACTCTAGAAAGGGGAAGAAGAAGAAGAGTGGTAAAGGGAAAGGGAAAGTGCCTGCTAACTCGCCATTTATCGCCTAGAAGAAGCGTCCACTGCCGGTTGAAAAAGAAAAATGTTTCCACTACAACCAGTACAGACATTGGAAGAGGAATTGTCCTCGCTATCTGAAGGAAAGGAAGGCAGCCAAGGCAGACAAAGGTAAATGTGATTTACTTGTGTTAGAAACTTATTTAGTGGAGAATGATGATTCTGCCTGGATAATTGATTTGGGCGCCACTAATCATGTTTGTGTTGAATGATCATTTAATGCTTACATCCACACGCATTATTTACTAACGATCATTAAATGCTACTTACTAACCTATTTATATCCGTGCGTGCTATTTACATACGATAGTGCAGGTGTAAGCATTAAACGATTGTTTAGCACTATCGTATAGGTAAGCGATTATTCAGCACTATCGTATAGGCTCTGATTTTACTAAGCGATGACACACTTTCAACACTATGTCCGTGCATCCAATGCTTAACACACCGTGAGCTATTTAAGCGTCTCAAAGCGATTCTTCATCTTACTCATCCGTATGAAAGCAGAAGAGATGCCGGCTAATTATCCCACAACCGTCCAATTAATAAAAAATAAATACAATCACATTATATTCATAACCTATGGTTTAATATCATATATTAACCATAGTATTTTTCCTCCACTAGATATAAATCATATTTATATCCAATTTCTTCCAAATTAATGTATCTCATACATAAAGTTAATTATATCATATATAATTAACTAGTTCAATTATATCATATATAATCGAACTCCCTTTTGTTAATTTGAACATTTCAAACTGACCCAAAAACTGATTCTCAACATGTATCCAAGTTATCAAGGGGACCTTATGAACCTATGGCTCGAAGCTCCAACGGTACGCAAATAACTGACTAAACTCCTTAGCCACGATATCCACCATCCATTAACCGCCAGGCATTCCATTAAAGACCGATAATTGAACTCTTCTTACCATAGATATATTTCTATGTCCATTGGATATAAATAATCATCAGTATGATGACCCTTCATAGATGCTCATAAGTACAATTAGGCCAATTTATCATTTTTCTCTTGTAGTTACATCTTACTTCTTAAGTACCACTGATCCCTCTAATGAACAATACAACATAGTCCTACTATGTGTGAACACCTCTCGGTCCATGAGAAGGTGTGTGGCGCCACATCGTTCAAGCCCCGGGATCAGCCCTTAAGGGAGCAATCTATCTACTTACCCATGTTTCGAGGAAGAAGTGAACTTCATCTTGTGAAGATGAGTTCCCAGCTTCCAAATCAGACGAATCCCCAAAGTGGTAGATTTGAGTTGGCGCTCTGGCCACTAACACCCATGCAAATCAAAGGACTGCCATCAATGGCAGGAGTTCCCAACTCACTTAGGATTGAGGTCATGATACCTATGGTTATCCTAGTGAAGTGAAGTCTCTGTCATGAACGGAGTTATATGACGGGATGTTAACACTTCATGGTCAGGTCTTATACAAACTCTTTGTATAGGANTATGACGGGATGTTAACACTTCATGGTCAGGTCTTATACAAACTCTTTGTATAGGACGCCCTTGCTCGCATGTCCCCTACAAGAATGATCAGGATCAGACAATAGTCCTCCACTTGATGTATCTCATACATCACACCGATCATATCATATAAAATCGAATTTCTATTGGGAATGTCCTAGAACTCGCAATTCGTGTTAAACAGTCTATTTATCAATAAAATGTTATTGAGTAATTTATTCAATAAAGTTGTTGATTTTGCATTCTATTATGAAAATCCAATAAACATATCCATGGCTATAATGTGAATACTTTAACTTAATGTGGTGAAATAAACAGGATCAAGTTAATAGTATAGCCTAAATGGTCTAATATGTATATAGATGAAGTTGGGTATCTCATCCTGGTAACACTATTGGATGCGGCCCATTTACTAGGTAATACAAATGATGTGATCTACAGATCATTCATGTAGAGACATGTGAGTGGAGGAATCCTATGCAATGAGTTTGCATATAGACTGGACCACGAAAATAGTCACTTTTTTTTATAACGACAATTTATTGTTAAAACTGACTATTTCATTATCAAGTAACCTAGGATAACTCGATCTTAATACTGAGCTAGCTATGAACTCCTGTTTTTTTTGGATTATCCTTTGATTTGCATGGGTGAGAGTAGTCCAACAACATTGCTCAATAAGCCTGCCATTCTGGGGATAAGACTTGATGAATAGCTGGGGACATAGCCCTGCAAGATGGAATTTACTCCTACTCGATTTAGGGTTAGCAGATAGGTTGTTCTCTTAAGTACTAATTCCAGGTCTTGAACAATCGTGGCCCTACCTTTTCATGATAGAAAAAGTACTTGATTCATAAGTATTATGAATCAAAATTGTTCATTAGAGGGTCAGTAGAAACTTAAGGAACAAGATGTATTCACAGGGGTAAAACGGTGATCTTGACCCAGCTGTGATTATGAACAACCTGTGAATGATCGACTTACTGATCATGATTATATCAAGTGGACACAATATATCTACAGTGAGGGGAGTTCAACTATCGGTTTTAGTGGACTGACCCATTACTTAACGAATGGGGGTTAATTCGGTATAATGAGTTTAGCCAATTAATCTCGGATTGTTGGAGCCCATGATCTGTAGGTCCACAAGGTCCCCCTATTAGCTCGTAAATGGATTAGCTTTAGAGTAGCATGATAAGTTAATTTGCAACGTTCAAATTAGAATTAAACAAAATAGGAGAATTTATATTTAAATATATGAAGGTGGATTTTTGTAAAAATTAATTTAAATTAGAATTAATTGAATTATTTAAATAATTATTTATTAAATTTATTAGAAACTTAATTTATGAAATTAATTTTAAAAAATTAATAATATTTTCAATTTTTAAAATCAAATTGATTTTTGAATCATTTGATGAAAAATTGAAAAATTGGTAAATTTTCACAAAATGGAAAAATGAGTTTTTCCATCATCATCTTCAAATAGCTCATACAAAACCCATTTACATTTGCTTCATTAACTTCAAGCATGAGCTGCATCTCATGCAGCCATCTTCTTTGCATGATAGCGTGCAATAAATAAAGAAGATTGGAGTGGAATTGAGGCATGCATTCAAAGGGTTTTTTTAAGAAAAATTTGGGCTAAAGAATTGTTCTTCAAGTGGATTGTAGCAGTGAGCTTCACTCCAAGTTTTCCTTTCATTCAAGTTGTTCTTGAGTCCCACAACTCATTCTAAAGCTCCAAGAGGATAGTGGGGAAGATTTTGAGGTGGTTCACAGCAAGTTTTGGAGAACACAACAGTTGAGAGTCAAAATCTTGAAGAGTTCTTCAAAGGTATGACTTCAAACCCTATTATGTTAGATGAGCATGCTTTAGTTTCTAGCAAAATTAATGAATTAGAGTGCTTATTATCCTTGTTGCTTTCGCAGCATGATGATATACTCTTACAGTTGGTATCAGAGCATCATATAAGCATTCAATTCGGTTTAATTTTGCTGTGGTGGGTGTTTTTCATGAGTTATATGAAACTAATGCATTGATACGATTTTCTGAAATTTTGCATTTTATTTCTCTTTGATTTTTTGATTAAATTTGTAATTGGCCATTGATTCATGTGCTTATATGTGTTCTCAAGCGTCTGTAATTTATTTGGAGTCATTAGAGTTGAAATTAACATGTAATTGAAGAAACAAGTGAAGAAGGCTGATAGCGGGTAGAAATACAGTCTATTATAGCCTTTTATTTAGAATTATAAGGGCTAACAAGCAGAATATGCGTTGATAATACTAAGAATTTATGTGAAAAATGAGCTTGCGTCGATCAGCACTGAAAATCTCGGCTAACCTAATATTATGCATTATTCGGCGTCAACGTGACTATTTTTGTAGCTATCGCAGGAGTTGATCGCATGCGTTTATCGCATGGATGTTGTGACTATTGATTGCATGCGTTCATTGCATGGATGTTGCGGCTACAGAGTAATAACCATGATAGAAGGGTGATCGCAAGGTTGGTGGAATGCAATGGTACTTCGGAAAACAAGCATGAACGCATACCTTGGGAGTATAAAAAAGATGATGTTGACATTTCACCTACCGCGGCATTATTGGTAGTGATTCAGAGCGGGACCATTAATGCTGTCGGTGATTATGCTCTGTAAATAAAGCCTTAGAGCCCAAATTCAAGGTATCCAAGCTTCTGCCTGAAGGCAGATCCTTGTGATCACAGATGAGAGCGTGAGAAGACATTCTTTGAGAGTTCTTAATTCCTTAAACCCATTCCGAGTGACGACCGAAGCTTTACCGGAGATAGATCTCGAGAGAGACTACTCCACCGACTACCCATGTCACCACCAGCATCCTTGACATACATTTGATGGAAGCAAGAGATTGCCTACATCAAGCCTTCCATCTCTCTTCTTATCTATATATTGTATTACATTTTGGCTTAAGACATTAGTACATTTTGTAATCAATGCATCTTTTTATTTCCTTCGACTCCATCTTCTTTAACATCTTCTTTATCATCCCTTACTTGCATTGCATCGAACTAAGTAAGATTACAAGCGTTATCACATACTCAATCATGCAGCATAGACATATAAAGCATGTAGTAAACCATCGAGAGGTGTGTGTTGCGCGAGTATAGTGAGTTAATCCTCTTTGCTTAGTGTGAGGCTATAGCAACACTTGTCTATGAGCGGTCGCAATGCTTGTCTATGAGCTGATCAGCGGCGACTAACTGCCCGAGAGGGTAAGTAATGGAATTCACTAAGCAAAGTAAGCAGTATTCCTAGAGATAGGAATAATCTTATGTTCAACACAACCATGCGTTATAGAGATATAAGCATGCGACTGAC
>NC_052349.1:68443580-68454874 GCF_009727055.1 Benincasa hispida
AGATTTTGAGATTGGACCGAGAGCAGCTAGTTCGACCGATTTTCTCGAGGTCCCGCCCGGTTCAGCCTCAAAAGGTTTTTGGCTGGTTCGATTCAGACTTTCTGGTCCAGTTCAGACTTTTCCAGTCCGGTTCAAGTTATTTGGGTTCAGTTTGGAGCGGTTCGAGCGGTTCAGAAGCGGTTTTGAAGCTGTTTTGTAATAATTACGCTTTTGTTTACTTATTTATGCCAAAACTAAAACCATATCAGTTTGTGTTTAATTTTTTATGAAGGAAATTGAACACGAGGGTTTCCATGAGTAGCGGAAGGATCTTTCCAAATTTCAATTGTATATGAACTTTACAATTACAATCACAAACGAAAACATGCGGTTATGCATAAAATAGAAATTACAACATGCTTTACTACAGATTAAGGGAAGAATCAACAAACCTTTGTAGACTCATCTTCAAGTTCCTTGATCACAAACGCTCGATCAAAATAACACAGCAACACGCGAACGTTCGTCCAACTCGACCGCTATACTACACAAACACCACGCATTTAAATTAAGCCATCACCAAGGTCATGAACACCCCAAACACCGTGAACGGCCCCCACAGAACGTCGACAGTGCCGAGTTGAGTATGACACCACGAAGAAGGTTACTTGGTATTCTCGGTGTGAGAATCCAGAGGGTAGGCTCCGTGTAGACTTGGTTTGAGGCAGAAAATCGGAGGAACCACAATCGTGTAAACGATTGAGCAAGTGGGAGATGGAACAACCTATCGTATAGGTCGATGTCCAATCGTTTAGGAAAAGCTATGTGATTGTCTAGCAAAAGCTATGCGATCGTTTAGCTCATCGTCTTGTGGAGTGTCTACCATGTAAGAACACTCCACAATCGTTTAGATAACTCCAAGCCGTCGCTTAGTAAATCTGATTTACTTGACAACTTCTCCGTGAGAATTTTCCGAGAGTGGAAATTTCAAAAACTCAATTTTGCAAATCTTATTTCTTTTCTTACTAAAATTAGGAAAACATTCCTTTTATCTTATGGTTACCATGAAACCACCAATAACCTCTCACTCTATTGGTTATTAGAGAAAAAGAGATAACTATCTAATAATTAATATTATTATAAATATAAATGATAATAACTTACCATAATATATTTATAGCCTATAGTTTTAATATTTGATCTCATGAAACATATAAATCATAGCTTTTTTTTCTATTCCATGACACTTAATGTAAATCTCATTTACATTAATTCTCCACTTGATGTATCTTATACACCATACCGA
Source organism: Benincasa hispida (assembly GCF_009727055.1). Lineage (NCBI taxonomy): Eukaryota > Viridiplantae > Streptophyta > Magnoliopsida > Cucurbitales > Cucurbitaceae > Benincasa > Benincasa hispida. Next base: position 68,444,866 of record NC_052349.1, read on the forward strand.
TCATATCATATATAATAGAATTACCTCTTATCAATTTGAACATTGAAAATCAACACAAAAAACTGATCCTCAACTTGAATCCATTGAGCTACTAAGCGGACCTTATAGACCTGTAGCTCGAAGCTCCAACGATATGTGAATAACTGACTAAACCCTTTAGTCACAGGATCCACCATCCGTTAACTGCCAGACACTTCACTAAAGATTGACAACTAAACCTGTCTCTTATACACATCTAGATGTGTATAAGAGACAGGTATAGGACACCCCCGCTCGCATGTCTCCACATGAATGGTCAGGATCTACCATCTGTAGTAGTTCACAACATTTGCAAACCTCTACAAAGTGGGTCGTATCCGTAGTGTCACCAAGATCAGGTATCCCATCTTAATCTTTATTCTACAGACCTATTTAGTTATCACTTAAGACATGATCCACTTGTATATCACATATACATGTTTAAGTTTACATAAGATAACCATGGAACTTTGTTTATTGGATATGAGTAAATGCCAGAATGAAATAACAATTATTTTATTCATAGAACAATGTGTATAATTACAAACACGAGACTCCGGGAGAATTAGGACACCAATCTCAACAGTTTATGCATGTGATGTATGTAATAATTAAATAAATCATGTATATGCATACAGTATGTCATGTAGATTTAAAACCCCACTGTAGGAAGCATGTTACGTGCATTGAAAGTTTGTTATAAAATGTTATAATATATGGTATACATGTTAGGTTTTCTTTTATTTAATATAATTGTTATATTAGATATTAAATGCTTTTGTTGTATGTTGTTAATGTTTTAGCATGTCTAAAATTTTGTAAGCTGTTATAAAATTGGGTTAGACGTTTAAAATCCATAATAAAGAACTGCTGCATGCTCACTTAGGTTAATGATAACGGGAAGAAATGCACGTTATCATAGTGCTAAGTTATTAAATAATGATGGATTGCGTTGATGAAAAATGATAAATTGCGTCCATTAAGCATAACATCTATAATATTGCGATCGCGTGTGTCAGTGCATTTGAACTATTGATTTTTGTATTTTTTAAGCAGAATATGCGTTAACGCATTGCAGAGATTGCGATCATAGGAATTCATCGGTCGAGCGCAACTTCACCGCAAGACTTTACGTTGATCGCGCACGCAAATATTCACCCAAGAAGAATCACCACAACATTGTGGGCACATTCGGACGAAAGGACAATTAAGATCGATGGGACAGAAAGCTGACAGCAATCGGATCCAAGTTAAGTTAATAGTCGATAACGGTCACAAAGTACATCCAGCTTTATCGGTGACAATTATCTAGCGCATCAGTCAGGAATTAAAGCTGTCCCATCTGAACAACCAAGAAAGAGAAGCCGCCTTTCACCTTTTGATGCCCTATAAATACCCAGTGCATTCTTCAGAGAAGGGGTTAAGCAGTTGATAAGTTCACCATTTTTAGTTCACGCCTCTGTCCATAGTTTTCTTTCACCTTTTTAAGGCAGACGCAAGGAAGAAGTTGTGCCAGTAGATCGTTCCGACAAGCTTGGGAGAGCACCGAAAGTTACTAAGACGGAGAGAGGGTCGACTCTTGCGGAAGCGAGAAGATCTTTAGTTCAGAATAGAGATTCCAGTGTAAAAAGTCTCGGTCAGCAAGGAATTGCTACCAGGCTCTCTACCTTAACTTCTATTAGCATTTTGTACTTAACTTATATATAAGAATGGAATTTTTTTTCTCTATATCTGTTCACTCTCTGTGATTCACGCATGAGTAGCTAAATTAGTTAAATGGGTTGAGAAGTGTTTAGCTAGCACAACGAGGGAATCTTCATTATGTGTGATTATCTTGTTATGTATGCTTCATTCGTCTATTAGAGATACTCGAGAGGGTAGTCTAAGGACAGGACCTAGACTTGGGAAGGTCGGGTCAGAATCTAGGTTTGGAAGAACTAGATTAGTACGCATAAATGGGAGATAAGCGCTTAGGGACTATTTGTTATCAATACATCGCATGCATCTTAGCAATAAGATAGGATTGTATGCAGTCACCTTGCTTTCTTGCATTTTGCATCAACGCATAGGATAAGAGTAGAGACTTAGGAATAAGCTCTATGGACATTTTGCATGCAACACTTGCGTCCTAGATTTAAGAGCATTGCATTTACATTGGAAAATGACTTACTGTGCATGGTAGTAACATGATCGCATAGTCTAACGCATTCACAATTAACGCTAGCTAAAGATCTTCTCAACCCATTCATCGCATACTCATTGCTTCTATCAATGCAACTTTGTTTCTCAAATCCACTGCATTTATTTATTTCTTTTTATCAACATAACAACAAATGAACTACTTCATTTATTTACTCGATTACCGCAAAGTTTTCATAAGAAAATTATCAACACAAACTATTTTCACAAGTCACTGTGATCGACTCTGAACTTACCAGGAAACTTAGGGGAATTTACACTTGAATTCCTCTAGGGAAACTTGAGTGCACAACGTAATTCCACCAACGCATTTCATCCATATTTCCATTCAGTAAAATAACGCATCAAGTTTTTGGCACCGTTATCGAGGGCTTCGACAAAATAGTTTGTTAATGGTAGTTTTTTTATTTCTTTGCAGGACTTTCAATCTCTAGCGAATTACGACATGGAGATTGAGAGGACTTTTAGGAGGAGATTGAGGAACCGCCAATAGCAACCACAATCTGATAAAGAAGAGATGGCGGTGCAGCCTAGGAATGAAGCACCAAACAACAACAATGTCATTGCAAATCCAATTCTGTTGGCCAATGATTGCAATAGGCCTATTAGGCTTGCCTTAGACGAAAGTAGATTTGAAATGAAACCAGTGATGCTGCAGATGATCCAGGCTGCAGGTCAATTCAGAGGAAGTCGTGGTGAGGATCCGCACGCCCATTTCCGAAGTTTTATTGAAATCTTTAATACTTTTGTGTTCCCGAATATCTCTGCTGAGGAGGTTTGACTAACGTTGTTTCCATTTTCTCTTTGTGATCAGGCTAGGAAATGGGCTTACTCACTCGAGCCAGGAGAGATCACTTCTTGGGAATAAGTGGTGGAGAATTTTATGAAGAAGTATTTCCTACCTACAGAGAATGCCAGACGAAGAAAGCTTATCACTAATTTTGAATAAGACATGGACGAATCGCTCAGCGATGCCTGGGCGAGGTTTAAAAGGTTGGTCCGAGATTATCCGCATAATGGGCTGCCAGACTACCTTCAGATGGAAATTTTCTACCATGGTTTGAATCCTGCTTCACAGACCGCTGTTAATGTGGCAGCAGCTGGTGGTCTGCTTGACAAGACTTATGATGAGGCGAAGAATATCCTCGAATGCATCTACAAGAATCATGAAGACTGGAGGGAGAGCGACCAAAGATTAAGACTCAAAGATTCTGACGCAAATAACGGTGCTATTGTCTCATTGTAGAACTAGATGACCGCAATGATGAACTTGATTCAAAGGATGACGATTAGCAGCCCAACACCGCAAGGTGGGCAAATCAACGCAATAAGTCAAAACAGGGTAAGGTGTGTGACTTGCAGTGATGGGCATGCTATGGAGGATTGCTCACAAAACCCATAGTATGTATATTTTGTAAAGAACAATCCTTTTTTCAACACCTATAACCCCGGGTGGAAAAACCACCCAAACTTTGCTTGAAAGAATCCACAACAGAACTTTCAATTTGTGGCATAAAAAGAAGGGCCACAAGGGTTCTTTCAACGCAGCAACGGTCAACAGAGCAACCAAGCAAGTAGCTTACAACAACCACCGCAATCTTCTTCCCTAGAAATTCTATTGAAGCAATATATAGAGAAAAATGAGACAGTGCTTCAGAGTCAGGCTACATCCATCCGCAACCTTGAATTGCAAATGGGTCAGATTGAAAATGAGCTCAAAAGTAGACCGCAAGGGGCGTTGCCAAGTTCAATCGAGCTTCCATGCAACCCAGGGGGTTCAGGTAAGGAGCAATGTCAAGTTGTGACATTGTGCAGTGGAAAAACTGTGGAAGGAGAAAAGAAGGGGCAGAACAAATCAACCTCTATCGCAGAAGAACTGGAGATTGTGGCAACATAAGAAGAAAAAGAAAATGAAGCAGTAGAACCTGAGGTTACGTCAACCTCAAAGTCAAATGAAATGGGAACCGTAAGAGTCCAGTTACCACCTTTCCCTCAGAGGCTAAAGAAGAAGAAAAACAAAAAGGTATAGTACCAATGCTTCATGTCTATGCTTAAGCAGTTAAATGTTAACATTTCTTTCAGTGAAGCGATTGAGGAAATGCCTACCTATGCCAAGTTTCTGAAGGACATGGTAACCAAGAAAAGAGGCGCTGGAAAATTCCCCACGGTGGCACTAACGCAGAGTTCCAAATTCATTATTCCACCGAAGATGAGCGATCCTAGGAGCTTTACCATTCCTTGCTCCATAGGATGACTCTATATTGGGCAAGCCCTGTGTGACCTGGGGGCCAGCATAAATTTGATGCTACTGTCAATCTTTCGACAATTGAATGTGAGGGAGATTGTGACCACATCCGTGACTCTTCAGTTGGTTGACATATCTTTGATTCATCTAGAGGGTAAGGTGAAGGACGTGCTGATCACCATTGATAAATTTATTTTGCCAACTGACTTCATCAGCTTGGATTATGAGGCCGATAAAGATGTGCCCATCATTTTGGGGCGACCTTTCCTATCAATAGGTCATGCTCAAATTGATGTGTACAAGGGAGAGATCACTTTGTGCATCAACGGACAGAAGCTCAAATTTAACATAATTCGCGCCATGAAATTTCCTAATGAGGAAGACCTGCCAGATTCAGAAGATGAATTGAATTTGATTGAAGAAGAAAAGTCTGATGAAGCGTATGAAGAAGAGGATGCCAACACATCCGTAGCTGCCTGCAATGCGATCGTAGCAAAAACAAACAGAGAAGAAGAATCGATCACAACGCAAGAAAAAGAGCTGAAGGAAGAAAGAAAAATAACGCAACCTTCTCTCGTGGAACCACCAACCCTTGAATTAAAAACCCTACCAACACATTTGAAGTACGCATTTCTGGGGCAGAATGAGAAGCTGCCGGTAATAATTTCCTCTACGTTCAACGCAGAATAAGAGAATGCGTTGATAAGCATTCTCAAGAAGTATGTGCGAGCAATCGGCTGGACGCTCGCTGACATCAGAAGAATTAACCCCGCGTACTAAATGCACCACATTCATCTTGAAGACGACCACAAGGAAACCATTGAAAATCAATGCAGACTTAACCCTGCGATGAAAGAGGTCATCAAAAAGAAGATTATCAAATGGTTGGATGAGGGCATTATCTACCCCATTACCGATAGCACGTGGGTCAGCCCCATGCAGTGTGTGCTGAAGAATGGCGAAATGACGGTGGTCCCCAATGAGAACAACGAATTAATACCACAGAGGACCATCATTGGATAGCGCATCTGTATGGACTACTGCAAATTGAATACGACCACAAAGAAGGATCACTTCCCTCTGCCATTTATCGATCAAATGCTGGACAGACTAGCAGGGAATGATTTTTACTGTTTCTTGGATGGATATGCCGAGTATAATCAAATAATGATAGCTACTGAAGACCAAGATAAGACCACATTCACCTGCCCATATGGGACATTCGCTTTCCGCCGTATGTCGTTCGGCCTTTGCAATGCGCCAAGCACATTCTAGAGGTGCATGATGGCATTCTTTTCAGATTTTCTCAAGGATTCAGTAGAAATATTTTTGGATGACTTCTACGTTTATGGGAATACTTATGAAGTCTTCCTGGCCAATTTGGATAAAATTCTGAAAAGATGTGAAGAGACGAACCTGGTGCTTAATTGGGAAAAATGTCACTTCATGGTGACAGAGGGTATAGTGTTGGGGCACAAGGTCTCTAGAGAAGGGTTGGAGGTGGACAAAGCAAAGATTAACGCAATTGAAAAGCTTCCATCTCCAACCAATGTGAAGGCAGTATGAAGCTTCCTGGGGCATGTCGGATTCTACAGATGATTCGTTAAAGACTTTTCTAAGATAGCAAGACCATTGAGTGCATTACTAAAGGCAGACAAAAAGTTTGAATTTGACAACAATTTCCTCGATGCATTTCGAATTTTAAAGGATGCGCTGATTATGGCACCCGTCTTAATTGCGCCAGATTGGACACTGCCATTCGAAATCATGTGCGACGCAAGCGGGTATGCGATGGGAGCTGCATTAGCGCAAAAGAAGAAAACAATTTTGCATCCCATCACATATGTGAGAAAAATCTGAACCCTGCTCAACTTAATTACACCACCACTGAAAAAGAGCTTCTGACTGTGATTTTTGCGTTGGAAAAATTCCAGGCATACTTGTTGGGAACCAAGGTACTCATTCATATTGATCATTCGGCAATCAAATATTTGATGATAAAGAAGGACGCAAAGCCGAGATTGATCAGATGGGTTCTCCTCCTTCAAGAATTTGATATCGAGATAATTGATCGAAAGGGGATAGAGAATCAAGTTGCGGATCACTTGTCCAGACTAGAGAATCCTGAGGTTGACCGTAATGAATCTGAAGTGAGTGCCGTGTTCCCAGACGAGCAGCTGTTTTGCATAGAAGAACTGCCATGGTATGCAAACATCGTTAATTATTTGGTCTGTGAACAATTTCCTGAAGATTACACCTACCATCAACAGAAGAAGCTCAAGAATGAATGCAGACACTACTATTGGGATGAGCCAAATCTGTATAAAAGAGGTGCAGACCAAATCATTCGATTATGCATTCGGACGCTGCTCAACAACGAATATTGTCACAATGCCACGATTCACCTTGTGGAGGGCACTTTGGAGGACAACGCACTGCAGCCAAAGTTTTGCAAAGTGGATTCTCTTGGCTTTCATTATTCAAGGATGCTGCTGACTACGCAATGAAATGTGATCGGTGTCAACGCATTGGCAGCATTTCATGGAAGAACGCAATGCCGATGAATACTATCCTGGAGCTGGAATTATTCGACGTATAGGGGATTGATTTCATGGGACCATTCCCTCCTTCAAACGGTAAGCACTATATTCTATTAACCGTTGACTATGTCTCCAAATGGGTAGAGGCAATTGCATGTGCCGCAAGTGATGCGACAGTAGTATCCCAATTCCTAAAGAAAAACATTTTTACGCGTTTTGGCACTCCCTGTGCCATCATAAGTGATGAAGGATCACACTTTGTCAACCAAAATATAAAGAAGCTGCTACGTAAGTACAATATCCTCCACAAAGTGGCTACCGCATACCATCCGCAAACAAATGGCCAAGCTGAANTATCCTCCACAAAGTGGCTACCGCATACCATCCGCAAACAAATGGCCAAGCTGAAATGTCCAATCAGGAAATTAAATCGATACTTGAGAAGGTAGTCAAACCCTCGTGAAAAGATTGGGCAATGAAGCTTGATGAGGTGTTATGGGCATATCGAATCGTATTTAAAACACCAATAGGTATGTCCCCAGCGTTGGTATTTTGCAAGACGTGTCATGCCTTTGGAGTTGGAGTATAAGGCATTGTGGGCAGTCAAGAAATTGAATTTTGATTTGGAGAAGAGGGGAAGCACAGAAATTCCAAACGGTCGAGCTAGAAGAATGGAGGAACAACGCATATGAAAATGCGAAGATTTATAAATAGCACACCACGTGCTGGCATGATCAACACATATGCAATAAGAACCTCCAAGTTGGGCAAAAAGTCTTACTCTTAAATTTGAGATTGCGGCTTTTCCCGGGAAAATTAAAATCGCGTTGGTACGGTCCCTTCATCATCAAGGAAATATTTCCACATGGTGCGGTGGAACTGATCATCAAGGATGGCAGTCGAACATTTAAAGTTAATGGAAAACGAATAAAGGCTTATTGCAGAGGAGATTTCCAGCTAGACAAGGCCTCCACAAAGTTGGAAAACCCAAACTACCCCTTACTCCACTCTTGTACATTTAACTCTTCGTCATTTTGCTAGTATCAGTTTTTCATTTCTTTCTCTAAAAAAAAAGGCTTATGTTATTTTGTTTAAAATCAGTTGACCCTCTCTTTGCCTGTTTACAATAATTAAGGCACAGGATTGTGGAGATATCACCAGAAGAAGTAAATGATCTCACTACATCACCGCAATCCGCAGTAGCAAAGATCGCCACAAGGATGGAGGCGTCAATCCAATGCAGGTGACAGCGAAAATTTGGGGTGGTACTCTTCCTTATCTTCATTTCAAATTTTGCGCTATCACATTGCATTTTTCTTTTCAAAGTTTTATCATCACATCCTTTTCTATTACCGCAATCATTTAACAAGTAGATAAATTTAGTAGTTTACCCCATTTTGTTTCTTTACCAAGTAAGATTTCAATGATAAAAAATATGCTTCTATTTCTTTCGTATATATTAGAGCCAACTAAATCTTAAGATAGTCACCTCATAAAATATTTCTAGAAGTTAGGGGTTTGCTAGCTTTCTTTCAAACTCTCTTTACAACTCATTCTAGAACATCGCATAACCTACTTTCATCTTTTGGCAATGGGGACATTGCCGCATTTTAAATTTGGGGGTGAGGTATTTACTTTCGACCTTGCTATGTTTTTTCAAAAAAAAAAAAAAAAAGAAATAACAACTCCACTGTCAACACAAAGGAGAAACCCATGTTGATAAGAGTTACATTGTGAAAGGAAATTACCCGTAGTTGGATGTCCGCATGACACACGTGGGGGCAAGCCAAAACGAAAGTAAAATACCAGGATCAATGTATAAATCGATGACTGCAACTCTGAGAAAGTTTGAGTAGTTGGATGAGAAAGAGTGCATTTCTCGTGTGAGTTTAGCCTGAGAAAGAGTGCATTTCTTGTAGTTGGATGTCCGCATGACACCCGTGGGGGCAAGTCAAAAAGAAAGCAAGGCACTTGGATCAGCGCAAGGTTAGAAAAAAAAATAGCAATAAAGAAAATTTTTGTGCAAGGATAAATCTTTTGTCACCCTGGTAGAAAATTTTCTTTTTAAAATAAATCATGCGATATTCCGGAATTTAGTAAAGTCCTTTTTTAAGTTAAACTTGCATTCCCTAGGTCTTAGAAATATTTTAAGAGTAGACTTGAATAAGACTTAAGAAAATTCTAGTATATAGGATTTGAACGAAGTATCCTTGAGAAATCTAGGAAAAGAACTTTGTGGTGGACTTGCTAAAGGAATCTTTAACTTATACTTGAGGACAAACATTGTTTAAATTTGGGGGTGTGATAACGGGCAGAAATGCACCATATCATAGTGCTAATTTATTAAACACTGATGGATTGCGTTGATGAAAAATGATAAATTGTGTCCATTAAGCATAAAATCTATAATATTGCGATCGCGTGCGTCAGCGCATTGGAGCTATTGATTTTTGTATTTTTTTTATGCAGAATATGCGTTAATGCATTACAAAGATTGTGATCATAAGAATTCATCGGTCGAGCGCAACTTCACCACAAGACTTTGCATTGATCGCGCATGCAAATATTCACCCAAGAAGAATCACCGTAACCTGGTGAGCGTATGCAGACGAAAGGACAATTAAGATCGATGGGACAGAAAGCTGACAGCAGTCGGATCCAAATTAAGTTAATAGTCGATAACGAAAAGAGAGAGATTCTCATATACCATGCATATGTTTATATAATAATAACCATGGAGCTTTGTTTATTAGATATGAGTAAATGCCAAAATAAATACTCTTATTTTATTCAAACAAGTGTATAGTTAACAAACTATGAGACTCTGGAGAATATAGGACACCAATCCCAATATTATCCCACTGTCCTAATGCCTCGAGAGACTAAGACTCTCCAGTAAAATACCAAGTACAATATATAATAAACTAGGGCAATACACTTTACCCCAGTATAATCTCCACTTATCCTAGACAAGATGTTGCATGTCCCACCAGATTCAGACTCTCCA
>NC_052349.1:68456931-68505451 GCF_009727055.1 Benincasa hispida
CCAGGTGACCCTCGAACACTTTAGTTGGGAGAGACTTTATAGATGGATCAACAACGTTGTACTCCAACGTGATCTTCGTGACTATCACATCTGATTCACAATCTCCCTGATCAAGTGGTATTTTCGTTCTATATGCTTGCCTCGACGATGACTCTGAGGTTCCTTCGAATTTGCTGCAGCCCCATTGTTATCATAATAGACAAAGATCGACAAATCCATATTTGGAATAACTTCCAAATCTGTAAGAAATTTCCTCAGCCAAACAGCCTCCTTAGCTGCTTCACAAGCGACTATGTATTTGGCTTCCATAGTGGAGTCTGCGATGCGTCCTTGCTTAATGCTTCGCCAAACTACAGCCCCTCCATTCAGAGTGAACATTAACCCCGATGTCAATTTATGAGAATCTTTATCGGTCTGAAAGGCAGAGTCGGTGTATCCTGTAAGGATTAAATCCTTATCTCCATACACGAGCATGTATTCCCTCGTTCTCCAAAGATACTTGAGGATCGTTTTGACCATCGTCCAGTGATCAAATCCAGTATTGGACTGATAACGACTAACAATTCCTACTACATAGCAAATGTCGGGCCTGGTACATCTCATTGCATACATTAAGCTTCTAGCAGCTAAAGCATAGGAAATCCATCTCATCTGCTCAACCTTCTGTGGTGTCTTAGGACATTGTTCCTTAGACAAAACGATTCCATGCCTGAAGGGTAACAAACCCTTATTGGAATCCTACATCCTGTACCTGATCAACATTTGATCTATGTACGATGCCTGAGACAAGGCTAACCTCTTGTTCTTATGATCCCGAATGATCTGGATCCCTAGAACATACTGTGCCTCACCCAAGTCTTTCATTTGGAACTGGGCAGCTAGCCATTTTTTTATGTCAGTTAGAAACCCTACATCATTCCCAATGAGTAGGATATCATCCACATACAGTATTAGGAAAGTACTGAGCTGTTGATGATCTTCTTGCAAACACAAGGCTCATCAATGTTCTGATCAAAGCCAAACGATTTGATAGCACTGTCAAATTTAATGTTCCACGATCGCGACGCTTGTTTCAACCCATAAATGGACCTATTAAGCTTGCAAACTCTTTGCTCTTGATCTGGAACCTGTCTCTTATACACATCTAGATGTGTATAAGAGACAGATCATAAAGTGTGGCTATGGACAGGAGTATCCTGATAGACTTCAGCATGACAACAGGTGGGAAAGTTTCCTCATAGTCTACTCCCTCAACCTGGGTATAACCCTTTACCACAAGTCTAGCCTTAAAGGTTTGCACCTTTCTATCTACACCTCGCTTTTGCTTATAGATCCACTTACACACTATAGGTTTTACCCCATCAGGCTGATCCACAAGCTCCCAGACTTAATTGAACTACATAGACTCCATCTTCTGGTTCATGGCTTTAATCCATTCATCCTTGTCAACATCCTCCATTGCTTACTTAAAAGACAATGGATCCTCGACTTTATCATTAGAAATGATGTTCTGGGCTTCAGTCAAACCCATATAGTGATTAGGTGGGTTCATAACTCTCCCATTACGTCGAGGAAGTTTCAACTCTTGAGCTGGTTAACTAGATGTACCGACCTCAACAATTCTTGTTGATCTATCAGCCTGTTCAATAACTTTTGTTGAACCCTTAGTAGTCTCAATCTAATTAGAAATATCACGTAAAACAACTAACTAGAAATCTCAAGTAAAACAAGCTTACTTTATGGTTTATGATCCTTTATGTGGTCTTCTTCCAAGAAGATAACATTTATAGAAACAAACACTTTCTTTTCACTTAGATCATAGAAGTATCTACACCTCGTTTCCCTAGGGTAGCCTACAAAGAGGCAAACTTTCGAACGCAGTTCCAACTTCTTTGGGTTAGTCATAAGCACATGGGCCGGACACCCCAAAATCTGGAAGTGGTATAAAATACCTTTACAACCTCTCCACAACTCAAAAGGTTTTTCAGAAACACTTTTCGAGGGAACGTTGTTCAGAATGTAACATGTAGTCTCCACTGCAAAACCCCAAAATGAGTTTGGAAGATGAGCATAACTCATCATAGACCGAATCCCTGTCCAACAAGGTTCTATTTCTCCTTTCTGATACACCATTCTACTGAGGTGTACTTGGGGCCGAGAGTTGGGACGCAATCCCTTGTTCTATCATATTGTTCTGGAATTGGAGGTCCATATACTCTCCACCACGATCAGATCGTAGTGTTTTTATCTGCTTACCTAATAAGTTTTCAACTTCAACCTTATACTCCTTGAACTTGTCAAGGGCTTCAGACTTACGTTGCATTAAGTAGAGATACTCGTACCTTGAATAATCATCTACAAAAGAGAAGAAATATTCATACCCACCTCGAGCCCTAACACTCATCGGGCCACAGAGGTCTGAATGTACAAGCTCCAAGGCTTCCTTAGCTCTGTAACCTTTTCTAGTAAAAGGTCGTTTGGTGATCTTGCCTTCGAGACATGATACATGACTTCACTGGGGCAATATTTATAACCTATAGTTTTAATATTTCATCTCATGAAACATATAAACCATAGCAATTTTTCTATTCCATGGTACTTAATGTAAATCTCATTTACATTAACCCTCTACTTGATATATCTCATACATCACACCGATCATATCATATATAATCGAATTACCTTTTGTCAATTTGAACATCTCAAATCATCATCAAGAACTGATTCTCAACTTGAATCCATTGAGCTACCAAGGGGACCTTATGGACCTGTAGCTCAAAGCTTCAACGGTACGTGAATAACTGACTAAACTCTTTAGTCATGGGATCCACCAACTGTTAACTACCAGACACTCCACTAAAGACCGACAGTTGAACTCTCCTTACTATGGATATATTATGTGTCCACATCAACCAATCAACAGTGCGATATTCACAGATCACACACTGATCCAATAACCATTATACCCCTATAGTTACATCTAACTCTTTAAGTACCACTGAACTTCTAATGAACATAAGTCATAGTCCTACTATGACTGAGTCCTCTCTTCTAAATAGAAGTTGTGGCCACTATGTTTAAGCCCCGAAATCAACCCTTAAGGGAGCAATTTATCTATTTACCCTTGCTTCGGGAAGGAGTGAATTCCATCTTGTGTAACTGAGTTCCCAGCTCCCAAATCAGACAAATCCCCAAAAAGGTAGGCATGTTGAGTTGGCAATCTAGCTACTCTCACCCATACTAATCAAAGGACCGCCCTCAAAGGTAGAAGTCCCAAAACACTCAGGATTGAGGTCATGTCACCTATGGTCGTTTAGGTGAGATGTAAGTCACCAATATCAACGGCGTTATATACAGAGACGAATCATCTCATGGTCTGGTCTTATAAAAACTCTTTGTATAGGACATTCCCGCTCACATGTCTCCACATGAATCGTCAGGATCTATCATCTGTAGTAGTTTATAACACTTGCAAACCTCTACAAAGCGGGCCGTATCCGTAGTGTCACCAAGATCAGGTATCCCTTCTCAATCCTTATACTATAGACCTATTTAGGTTATCACTTAAGGCATGATTCACTTGTATATCTCATATACATGCTTAAGTTTACATACAATAACCATGGATCTTTGTTGATTGGATATGAGTAAATGCCAAAATAAAATAACTTTTATTTTATTCATAACAATGTGTCAAATTATAAACTACGAGACTCCAAGAGAATTAGGATACCAATCTCAACACCACGAACACTTCGCAGTGCATCAAGGGTTGGGACTTGAGGACATTCCTCAACCATGACAAATTCAAAGTCGTTTACCACAAAATATGTTTTACAAGACTCTTTCCACTGTATGTAACCGGTCAAATTAGAGGCATTAAACGGAAAATCAAACATGTTGCTGAAAACAAAAACACATTGACCTACGTTAGGTTTTAAGCAAATACCCGTAGAAAAAATATACAACATCCAATAAGGTTTAGCAAAACTAACATGAACCCCGTGTGACATCTAGTTTCGCAATGATGCTTCAAAGGTTTAGGGCACCACGAGGGAGTATAGAATGATCTCACGGTGCGAACCAATGACAGAGACCATAGGATGTGTTGACACACACCCTTTACCCACTAACTATAAAGTCTCTCTCTGTCCACCTTGATATTGACTCATGCCAACACCATCCGAAGGGGGATGCTCCCAGGGCACCACAAGGCCAAGCATGAATCTAACGTTGTGAACATTCAGGGAGAAACATGAATGGAATCATTGACATATTAGATACATCTCTTCCTTCCACTGAGTATTTTATAACTAGGGTTTAGTTTACTTAGGAAAAATACAACTAAGAATTTTAACTAAGAGACTGTTTAGGTTTGCCCAATAGTAACATTTACCTTGGATAGTTGAAAAACTTTTGATCATCATCCATTAAACTCTTTAACGGAGTCTTTGACCAACTGTCGCATGCTTACAGAAAATCTAACTAATTCACCTTTCCAGGTAGGTTCCCAGGTAAGGGTGTTTTGTTTCCATTAGCTTAAGTACCCTAGCCTTGACAGAACCCGCCTTAGATAAAAGATCCCTTATAGATAGATTTAATATAATTTAAATATTTTATGCCAATCATTTTAATCCTATTAAACCGATTTAAAAAGATTAAACTAGGTTGCTAATTCCATTAGAACCTTGAATTTAGATCTATCTCAATCCAATTTTAAAACCTTTTTAAAACATGAGTTCACACTAAATCTGCATACAGCTCTTTCTTATCGATTTTAGTTTTAATTTCTATTATAATGCTTATAACAGAAACAACCAAAACCATTCACAACGCTAAGCAAACACATATAAGGCATTTATAACTCTTATAAATAGCCTAAGTGTCATGTTCCATACATTGTTCATTCATTGCTACTTTTTATATAACACTTATACAAAACAACAACGAACCAAGCAAACATGTTTCCATTCACCCTTATACTATAACACTTATAATATAAAGATGATGCATGAATATGCTTACTGCATGCATAAATATAACTCTTATATTTCATGATGCATGTGCATGCTTTCTTTTAATTTCATCATGCCATATTATAACACTTATAATACATGATGCATGAATAATTGTACAACCTAAGGTGGGTTTCAAATCTATATGTCATACATTATGCCATATAAACCACATACATCTCATGTATATAAAACAAATGTTGATGAATCAGGATAGTTAGCCTCAAAATCCACAAAACTAAAGCTAACTATTACAAAAACAAAGAGTCTCTGGTTCAAACAGGCGAACCAAGTCTTGAACCGTCCGATTGAAGTCCTCATTTCCACTGATCGTGTACCAAAAACCCAAGCGATCGTCTACATGAAAGAGCAAACACTTTACTAAATTGTTTACCAACGCTCCTAGAGCTAAACGTTCGTGCACCTTTTACTATGAGATGAAACATGAGGTACGCGATCGTGTAGTGCGCAACACATAAGGCAATCTCTAAACGATCGTCTAAAAAACAATGATGTGGTGAAGCACAATCGTCTAAACGATCACTGAGCGAGTGCCTAAGTATCGTATACCGCATGATCGTGTAGTCAGTGACTATGCAATGAGCATGCTAGCTACACGATCATTTAGTGCGTGCCTTTTATTAAACGATGAACATCATATACTCCCACTCGATCGTCTACCTCTAGCGTTTACGTGATCAGGCAACCAACGCTATGCAATAGAGTAAACGATTTATCCCATCGTTTAGAAATACTACACGATCGCATAGAAAAATCTACAAGATCATTTAGCCAAATCCCAATGATCGTTTACCTGAGGCTACACGACTCGACCAACTCTTGGTATTCTTCTCTACTGAGAAACCGCATCTCCATGCTTCAAAACTTCATCACAAACGACTCGACAAACTCAAATACTTTGAATTACAGACTCGATTGCATGTTAATTATGCCTAAAAATACAGGGGCCCTTACAAATTAACACTTCGTAATTGAAAGAAAGCTTTAAATAAATGCAATTAAACCCGTAAGCATTCATCAACGCTATCCACAAACACATTTAACACTTAAACGCAAATTCAAAAAACCCACCACGACTGTAAAAGAAGTTCAAAACAAAAGTGAAATTTGGAATATCAGAACAACTTGTCTCTGAAAATCTAATATGAGGATTTCCATGAGCAACGAAATGATTGTTCCAAATTCCATTCGTATTTGAACATACACAATTACAATCAAGAAATGGAAACATACAGGCTATGCACAAAACGAAATTACAACATGCTTTACAATGAGATCAAGGGAAAGATTATCATACCTTTGAAGACTCATCTTCAAACACCCTCGATCACGAATGCTCGAACAATCTCCAAGACTGCAATACATGAAAGCTCGTACACAATGATTGCAATACAGCATGATCACAACGACCACCACACGAACATCACGAACACAATGAACGACCTCCAAAAATCGTGACTCAGTCGAGTTGAGTACGACACCACCACAGTGGTTACCTTGGTATTCTTAGTGTGAGAATCTAGAAGTATGGACTATGTGTGGACTTGGTTAGAGGAAGAGACCGGAGGAAGAATAATCGTGTAAACGATTGAGCAAGTGGGAGATGACAAAGGTCTATTATATAGACGATGCCCAATCATTTAACAAATGCTCCGCGATCGTTTAGGAAATGCTCTACAATTGTTAGCTAATGGCCACCTGTGTGAACTATCGTGTAGTATCACTCCATGATCGTTTAGTCTCTCTTTAGCTATCGTTTAGTTAATATAATCCACTTAATAGCCTTTTTGTGAGTAATTCCAAGAATAAAAATTCTCATAATATACTAAATTTATGAAAACAATTTTCCTTTTATCTCATGGTTACCATGAAATTACCAATAACCTTCCATTTAATAGTTTATTAGAGAAAAAGATATAATTATCCAATAATTAATATTATTATAAATATATATGATAACCAACTTACCATATTATATTTATAACCTATAGTTTTAATATTTCAACTCATGAAACATATAAACCATAGCTCTTTTTCTATTCCATGATACTTAATGTAAATCTCATTTACATTAACCCTCTACTTGATGTATCTCATACATCACACCGAGCATATCATATATAATCGAATTACCTCTTGTCAATTTGAACATTCAAATTAACACCAAGAACTGATTCTCAACTTGAATCCATTGAGCTACCAAGGGGACATTATGGACCTGTAGCTCGAAGCTCCAACAGTACAGGAATAACTGACTAAACTCTTTAGTCATGGGATCCACCAATTGTTAACTGTCAGGCACTCCACTAAAGACCGACAGTTGAACTCTCCTTACTACAGATATATTATGTGTCCACATCAACCAATCAACAGTGCGATAAACCTTCATAGATCGCCCGTAAGTATAACTGGGCCAATAACCATTATGCCCCTGTAGTTACATCTAACTTCTTAAGTACTACCGATCCCTCTAATGAACATAAGTCATAGTCCTACTATGACTGAGTCCTCTCTGCCAAAGAGAAGCTGTGGTCACTATGTTCAAGACCCGGTAATCTATCTACTTACCCCTGCTTCGAGAAAAGAGTGAATTCCATCTTGTGTAACTGAGTTCCCAGCTCTTAAATCAGACAAATCCCCAAAAAGGTAGGCATTTTGAGTTGGTAATCTAGCCATTCTCACCCATACTAATCAAATGACCGCCCTCAAAGGTAGAAGTTCCCAAAACACTAAGAATTGAGGTCATGTCACCTATGGTCGTTTAGATGAGATGTAAGTCACAAGTATCAACGACGTTATATAAAGAGACTAGTCATCTCGTGGTCCAGTCTTATACAAACTCTTTGTATAGAACACCCTTGCTCGCATGTCTCCACATGAATGGTCAGGATCTACCATCTGTAGTAGTTCACAACACTTGCAACTGCTACAAAGTGGGTCGTATCCGTAGTGTCACCAGGATCAGGTATACCTCCTTAATCCTTATACTATAGACCTATTTAGGTTATCACTTAAGGCATGATCCACTTATATATCTCATATACATGCTTAAGTTTACATACAATAACCATGGAGCTTTGTTTATTAGATATAATTAAATGCCAAATAAAATAACTCTTATTTTATTCATAATAATGTGTACAGTTTACAAACTACGAGACTCCGAGAGAATTAGGACACCAATCTCAACAGTTACATCCTAAGACTAGAATGAATTTGGGAGAAAGAAGGGGGCTTATATCCATACACTCTTGTAGGTCACCTCTTTCCCCGAAACTACAAATTCAACTTTGAGGCACGTGAAGATTGTGTGTTTTTCTCGATATCTAGATTTTTCCATCACTAGTTATCACCGTTTGTGACAAAGAAAAAGTGCTTTGTGTGAGACTTGTACATCAAAACTTTCAAGGATTAGCACAAAAGTGGCAAACATGAAAATGGATGAAGATGACTATAACTAAGATTGCCATGCGTTGAGATCACAAGACAACAAATCTCCTATGCCTTAGGCTATAGAAGGTCGGCCTGTAGAGAAGTTTGAAGCTTTCAAAAAGAAGGTGGACAGAATAAACTGAAATCTTGTTTATTTTCTTAAGGTATTGGATCAACAAAACCCTTTAATCAAGGAACAACATGGACAAAAAAACTATGATAATCTGATTCACAATCCTACAAAAGAAAAGGCTCTTAATTAGTACTAATTATGGTGGAGAACAATCTTACACTAATTCACCAATTAAGAAGGTTTTCTAGGACCTCTTTCCTCCTCCCTTTTCTACTCACTCCTAGGGTCTGAACCCCCACAGAAAGGGAGGGAGTCCATTGAACATCTCAGCCGTTGGTGGTCGCCCACATTCGATTCCCAATTCTTGTCCCTCGATGATCGTGTTGGGTGAATTGTGACCTCGTACAATCGTGTCTCATCATAGTACTGACTTATGGGATAATGGGTCACACTTTGGTCAAGTATCCTATAACGAGACTCTCAAGAGCCAGTATATTGAAGGAATGGCCACAAGAATAATGTGCGTGTAGTGGAAGGCATGGGCTGTCTCAAAATCCCGTGATCCAAAACCAAAGTAGAAGTTAATCTTTGGTGGGAACGAATGCATAAGAAGAAATTATGCAAGCAAGGTGAATCTCCAAAATTCTAAATCAAAGGAGAAGGAAATAGAAAGAGGTGAAGACATAAGACATTGGAATAAGCCTCAAATTGACACTAGTAGATTTAAGGGACTGAAATCTTTTGTCCAAATAGTACTAAGGAGTCAACGTCAAATTCTATACACATGTCGATTTGACGACATTCCAAAGAGGGAAGAATTTTTGAATGAGAGACACGAAGTGAAAATAGGGATGGGGTTGAAGTGAATATGAGAATACTCAATTGAGGAGATATTTAGAGGGTTGTTGTCCCCTAACAAAGAGTTTGGCTAAAGCTTACAAATATTTCCTTAAGCTTCGAGATTGAAAGATTTAGGTGAATAACTAATTTATTCGACCGTTTTTGTATGAGGGAGTTAACACAGCGACTATGCTTATTAGAACTGTTGGGTTTTATGCCCTAAAACGCGTAGATAGTGAATGTAATTAAATGACAGTCATTAATAAATAGTTATTGATGTTTTTCTCAATAAGTGTTGTTGATGTTTTATTTAATTTTGTCTTATTAATCCTAGAATCCAATAAACTAACATCCTAGGTTGTCTTATGAGTCTTGAACTATATGTAGAGACATATAGGGATCAATGTTTAAGATACAACCTAAAGGGTTTATAGTATAAGAGTAAAGTTGGGTACCTTATCCTGGTAACACTATGGATACAACCCATTTTGTATTTGATACGAACACAGTGATCTAACCTGTTCATATAGAAGATATGCGAGTGAGAGTATCCTGGGCAATGAGTTTGCACAAGTTTGAACCGCAAAATAGCATTCACTAGATGTAACTCTGTTGACTAGTTAGGTTTCTATTTCAATAGGATAACCTAGGCAACTTAGTCTTACTCCTGAGTATATTATGAACTTCTATTCACGAGGGAGGGTCCTTTGATTTGTATGAGTGAGAGTGGCAAGTTCGAATCAATATGCCTACCATTTTGGGGATAAGTTCGATTGGGTAGCTGGAAACATAATCATATAAGATGGATTTTACTCCTTCCTGACTTCAAGGTAAGTAGATAAGTGTTCCCTTATGTGATGTCTCCGGGACTTGAACAAAGGACCCTACCCTCTTACTAATCCGAGAGGGGTTTATGTTTAATGGTTGGGCCATAAACAGATTATTCATTAGAGGAGCACCGGTACTTAAGGATGTAGAGGTAACCTAGGGATAAAACAATAATTTGACCTAGCTAGTGTTACAAACACTCGTGAAGGGCTAACTTGTTGTTATTGGTCTATATCCGTAGACACAGAAACATATCTGTAGTGAGAAGAGTGCAACTGTGGGTCTTTAATAGAGTGTACCCACAATTAATGAATATTAATTAAATTGAATTTCAAATGTTCAAATTTAGATTTGGGAATTTTTTTATATCTGTTGATACATTCTAATATAAAGTTTAATTTTAGACTTTAATATTAATTTTGGATATGATTCAAAATTAATAAATGAGATAACCAAATATTTGAAAGGAGTTCAAATATTATTTTAATATGAATAAGATTCATATTGAAAACTATAGGTTAAAAATAATATGTATTGGATGGGCATTAAAACTATATATTAAATGAGAGAAAATATTTGAATATGATTCAAATGGAAAATTTAAATTAAATATGTGATATTTAATTGAATGATTAATTAATAGGAGAATTAATTAATTATTTAATTTAATTGAATTTTTGAATTTAATTAAATTGATTAAATCAAAACTATAGGTTAAACTTAATGCACATTAGATGCACATTAATACTATAGGTTATGTGAGAGGGGACCATTTAAATATGATTTAAATGGTTATTGGTTTTTATTTATTTAATTAAAATAAATAGATAATTTAATTTAATTTTAATTAAATAAAATGCAATTCCTCATGTAGGGGAGTTACAAGAGACATCGAATGAATCCTACATCTCCTTACTTTCACCCTCTCTCTCATTCTCTCTATATCAAAACAAAAGGAAAAAAAAAAAAAAAAAGAAACAGTGAAGATTAACTTGATCGATAGAAAAATTCTTGCAGTGTTTTTCCTTCTTCCTCCCAATTCCAAAAAGAAAAAAAAAAGGGAGAATCTCACAATTCTCATCTCCTCAATATCCTTGTCAATTTTCCTGCAGGAATAGGGAGGACACCAAGTGGTGGTGCCCATTCCTAATTCGTATGAATTCCACAGAATTCCCAAAAGGTTTGCAATGTAGGTTTTTGAGAATTGTATACTTAATCTATTTTTTCTGTTTTATTCAAGTGTAAAATTGTTCTATTTTAAATGTCAATTTTAAATACATTTGAGTTATGTATTTTAGCTTTCGCTGTACTTAGGGTTTTCATCCCATCAGAAGCCATCTTTGAAGTTTAGTAAGGAAGAACGAAAATTATTGGTGAACACAACACATTATGGTAACTTGTCCCTAGTTTAACTTATATTTAACTATCGCAAGGCTTGTGATCACCTCATATTCTATTAGTGTCGTTCCTCAGTTTATGGACAAATTATGTCAAGTTCATTCAATTGAAATAAAAAGATTCTTGGGATATGTGTAAAAAACAACTTGTATTTTTTAATTTTTTTTATGAACAAGTTACATCTTTCGTAGTAGGTAGCATTTTTAAAGTTTAGTAGCCTAGTTAACGGGATAGTGCATTGGTTATTAACTTTCTTACAAATACATGAAATTTTTGCTTACTTCAATGCATAGAACAAAATCTATAATAGAAGTTCTTTCTTCATGTAATTTATCCCTGGTTTCCATTCTTTTGATTTCTTTGATTATCTAATTAAAGTAGATATTTGTTGCGATTACACGTGTAGGGATTGGATGAAGTCACTATTTTCGAACGCGTGTTGGACTCTCCCTTCCTTCTACATGCAACAAAATACTTTGATAAAGAAGAAAATTTACAAATTTATTTTCTTTCTTCTTCTCTTCGAAATGATGCTCTCTATAATATATACTCTAATTTCTTCCTCTTCTTTTTACTTTAATTCTTTTATCGATTGCAAACCTTTAATTTTGTTATTGTTGTTGTATCAAGGTACTTTGATGAAATCATAGTGGAGATTTCTCAAGCAAAGAGGAGAAAGTAGAAGAGAGAATTGACCCAATGAGTTTAAAGTTGTTCGGTTATTACTACATCCACTATATCGAGAGAAGAATTAACATGTTGGGAATGTCCTAGAACTTGCAGTTCGTGTTAAACATTTTATTTATCAATAAAATATTATTGAATAACTTATTCAATAAAGATGTGGATTTTGCATTCTATTATGAAAATCCAATAAACATATCTATGGCTATAGTCTGAATACTTTAACTTTATGTGGTGACATAAACAGGATCAAGTTAACAATATATAGCCTAAATGGTCTAATAAGTATATGAACGAAATTGGGTATCTCACCTGGTAACACTATTAGATGCGACCCACTCTATAGTTGTTACAAGGAGTTGTAAAGTGTTACAAATGATGTGATCCACAGATCGTTCATGTAGAGACATGTGAGTGGGGGCATCCTATGCTAGACTGGACCACGAAAATTGTCACTTTTCTTTATAACGACCATTTATTGTTAAAACTGACTATTTCATTATTAAGTAACCTAGGTTAACTCAATTTTAATCCTGAGCTAGCTATGAACTCCTATTTGTTCGGGATTATCCTTTGATCTACATGAGTGAGAGTAGTCCAATAGCACTGCTCATTAAGCCTTCCATTTTGGGGATAAGATCGATGAATAGCTGGGGACATAGCCCTGCAAGATGGAATTTACTCCTACCCGATTTAGGGTTAGCATATAAGTTGTTCTCTTAAGTACTGATTCCAGGTCTTGAATAATAGAGAAAGAACTTGATTCATAGTTATTATAACTCAAAATTATTCATTAGAGGGTCAGTAAGAACTTAAGAAACAAGATGTATTCACAGGGGTAAAACGGTGATCTTGACCCAGCTGTGATTATGAACAACCTATGAAAGATCGACTTACTGATTATGGTTATATCAAGTGGACATAATATATCTACTGTGAGGGGAGTTCAACTATGGGCTTTAGTGGAATGACCCATTAGTTAACGAATGGTGGTTAATTCGGTATAATGAGTTTAGCCAATTAATCTCGGATCGTTGGAGCCAATGATCTGTAGGTCCCCCTACTAGCTCAAAAATGGATCAACTTTAAATTAATAATATTTTTTAGTTTTTAAAAATCAAATTGATTTTGAAATCATTTTTGGAAAATTGAAAATTACAAAAATTTGCATAAAATTGGAAAGTGGGTTTTTCCATTAGAAGATTGGAGTGGATTTGAGGCATGCATTCAAAAGAATTTTAGGTTGAAGAATTCTTCTTCAAGTGGTTTTGTAGCAGTGAGCTTCACTCCTAATTTCCATTCGTTCAAGTTGATCTCGAGTCAGATCTTGAAGAGTTTTGATATTGTCCACTTTTGATATAAACCCCTATGACTTTGCTTTTGAAACCACCCAAAAGGCCTCATACCATTGGAGATAGTTGTCTTCCCTTATAAATTCATGTTCATCCTCTTATTTAATCGATGTGGGACTTTGATTGCATTCCCACTTAACAATCCTCCCCTCGAGCAAAGGACCACCAAGCATTCCTTCAAATAGTCATATGATCTCCAAGCTAACTTAAGCATAGAGTAGTCATCCATTTCAATTACACTTGAGCACACTGCCCATTTGAAGGCTCAACCACGAACGAATACTTTGAACATGACTACATCTTGATCGGCCACTGAGGATTTTTAAAACACGTGACTTTGCTTTTGAAACCACCTAAAAGGTCTCATACTATAAAGATAGTTGTCCTTTCTTATAAACTCATGATCATCCTCTTATTTAACTGATGTAGGACTTGATCACATTCCTACCCAACAATCCTTCCCTCGAACCTCACCCAACAATATACCTCCACAAATAACCCAAAAATCTACCCACATAGTTCACCTAGTGAATAACTCGACCCATGCAAAATCATCCTCACTGAAAGAATGGATAAATAATTCAACCCTACATATCTTTTGCCTACTTCACTCAAACAGTTCTCATTTCTTTTACCTAACCATTATTTAATCAAGAAACATTTTATAATTTTTGGATAGAGATCAAAAGGAGATGAGAGAAAGTAGAGTGAGAGAGGTCGAGTGAAGGAGAAAGATATGATGTGAGGGAAGGACAAGCACTCAAACAAATTAATTAAGGCATTCAATATCAATTGCCTTTAATGTCGAGTAGCACCCGACACTAAAGGTGGTCGTCATTAAACACCTGCAATAACACGTTTTTTGATGCCAATCACTCGTCGATCATCATGCTCCTATAATAATATAATGCAAGTTTTTGACTGACATTAAAGCACAATTTTGTACTAGTGAAGAGATTATGTGTATTGAAAGAGGGAAATCGGAAAATGGATCTAATAGTTGTTCAGTATATAACAATATGTGAGTTTAAACATGTCTGGTATGTCTTGATTGATAATATAATATCTTTACTTAACCTATTGAGCTATAGTGAAGAAATTATGTGTACTTAGAAGTATTAGAATAGCTCCCTGGTTGAAGAAACATAGAAATTTAGCGAGTTTTAACAAATGCGAGAGTGAGAGGATTTTACCATCTATACCCTTTTGAGATTGGTACATTGTTTTAGATAATGTAAGTTTGTAATTTAGGTCAATTTGTGACATTTAGAATATAAATTACTAGAGAGTATCAATAATATCATTTTTTAGACTACTTTTAACTTCACACTATTGAAACTCAAAATTTCTCTTTTAATTTAGTTTTAGTGAAAGAAGTCGGTATATTTGGTATAAAATTGAAAGTTTGACAAAAGAGTATGGATAGATGAAATATTTCAGTTATGCCCTCAACTTTCAGAGTTTGCATGTTTTCAAACAACTCGAACCTCGAGGTTTCTATTTATAGTTTGAATAGGTTGTATCATATTATGTCGTCCGTTTAATTTTGTATATTTCAATTAAGCTCTTATTATTTTAAAGGTTTATGTTAACAGATAATGTTGGGATTGATAAGAGAAATATGGGTTGGAATAACACAAACTGCACTTGATCTTTGGGCTTTGACAAAACTCGAGCCCTATACGAATACCGGATACCACCTTGCTTATTCACACAAACACAAAATAATGTGCTGAAAGCATAATCTGTGTGATGAGAGATCTCGACCTTACACTTTGATGGCTGAGATTAAAACCATGCACTTATGCAGATTGTAGACTTCGAATGACTAAACTTTCTTTTCTTTATTGCAAAGAAAATAGAGAGAAAAGAAAAGAGAGAACTGGAGGAATGCTGCCAGAAATCGCAGGGGCGATGAGGCTTCAGTCGTCTAGGCGAAGGGATGTAAAGCTGGAGGTCGTCTAGACGATAAGGGATGAGTCGTCTAAATGATGAAGGCTTTACTGAAGATCGTCTAAACGATTGGGTTCAAGACAATGGTCGTCTACACGATAGGGATGCCAAAGTAAACAATCATTGGCTAAAAGCTACACGATCGGTGGATCAAAGGTACACGATAGAGGAAGACAATCGAGAAGAAGATGAACACGATGGTTTTACGTGGTTCGGCCAAGGATAGCCTACGTCCACGGAGAAGCTGACGGGAGTTTTTATTAAAGATTGCTACAAGATAAGTCTCAAGCTTCTTGATCACTCTGTACAATTTTTCACTCTCTCTCTTTACAATTAGTTACACAGTGTATTTAAAGGTAGCTTGAATATAATAGATTTGTAACTGATTTGAAGTAATTTTTCACCTTTTTGTATAACAATCTCCACCTTGAAAAAAAAATAGTTTTCTTCAACTTCTTCTTTAACCTTTGTCCCTTAGCTCAAACCCTATAATATCAAGGCACTTCTAAAGTTTGAGCTGAGTAACTGTCTTTGTCAACATGTCGGAGGCATTCTCTGAGGTATGTACTTTCAGAACTTCAATCTTTTTAGCTTCTATCTGCTGTCGAATGAAATGATATTTAACATCTATATGTTTAGTTCTATTATGGTACTGAGGGTGCTTAGATAAATGTATTGTACTCTGATTGTCACAAAATATCTTCACTGTATTATGTTTAATTCCGAAGTCACATAGAAGACCCTTTAGCCATAGACCTTCCTTCCCTGCCTCTGAAAGAGCAATGAACTCTGCTTCAGTAGTAGAAAAGGCTACTACTGATTATAAAGTAGCCTTCTAGCTTAGGACACACCTTCCATATAGGAAGATATACCCTGATAATGACCTTCTCTTGTTTAGATCTCCAGCATAATCTGAGTCAACATACCCAATCAGCTCTGGTTCACTGTCTAGAAGTTGTTGGTACATTAGTTTAGCATTAGTAGTACTCTTAAGATACCTCATTATCCACTTTGTTGCCTCCCAATGCCTCTTACCCCCCGAATTAGCCATGTATCTACTCACAAGGCTAGTAGCATAGGCAATGTCAGATCTTGTAGACACCATTAGATAGATTAAACTTCCTAGAACTTGGGAATAGGGGACTGTTGACATTATCTGCTGATGTTCAATATCTGATTCTCTGGGTGAATTTTCTACTGAGAGTTAAAATGGTTAGCAATAGGAGTAGTCACCGCTTTAGCCTCTGTCATTTGATACTTCTTTAACAATTTACTGCAATATTGTGACTGATTAATGCTTAAAATACTAGTTTTTCTGTTTCTAATAATGTCAATGCCTAGTATTCTTGTTGCATTTCCCATGTCTTTCATTTCGAACTTTGATTGAGTAAATCTTTTACTTTATTTAGTTCTTTCATAGTTGCTTCTGATAAAAACATGTCATCCACATATAGTAACAAGTAGATAGGATGAGTGTAGGATTCTGTATTTATGTAAACACAGCTGTCATAAGAGCTTCTATAAAAACCATTCTTCTGTACAAAATCACTAAACCTTCTGTTCCAGCATCTAGGGGACTGTTTGAGGCCATAGATAGACTTTTTAAGTAGGCAAATATTGTCTTCCTTCCCTCTGACCTCATACCCCTTTGGTTGGCTCATATAGATAACTTCTTCTAGGAAGCCATGTAGAAAAGTTGTTTTAACATCTAGTTGCTCTAGCTCTAGGTTATTTTGAGCCATAATGGACAACAACAATCTAATAGAAGTTTGTTTGACCACTGGAGAAAAAATCTCATTAAAATCAACACCTGACCTCTGTGTAAAAACCTTAGCAGCCAGCCTGTTTTAAATCTAGGTCCTTGATCATTAGGGAAAACTTCTTTCAACTTGTAATCCATTTGAATGCAATTGGCTTGCATCCTTTTGGCAAAGGTGTCAACTCCCATATGTTGTTTCTCACTAATGAATCAATCTCTTCATTCATAGCTTCTATCCACATCTTAGTTTTAGAACAACTCACTTCTTCTTCAAAGGTTGAGGGTTCTGAATCATTAGATAAATCAAAAGCATTCAAAGCTAAGTAGTCTTCATACCTTGAAGGTGGCACAATGTTTCTTCTCTGTCTATCTCTAGCTAGGTTGTACCCTCTCAAGTATGGTTCTTCTTGCCCGAGATCAATAGTAGCATCTTCTGCTTATTCTTCTAGATGAGGTAGTTGATCAAAAAATGATTCAGAGCTTGAAGGATCAGAAGTTGGGATTAAAACTTGCTCCACCTCAATTTTATCATTCTTCACTTGAGGTACTGAAACATTAGGATTAGATCTCTGCATATACATTCCATCTTCTCTGAAAACAACATCTCTGCTGGTGATGCATCTCTTCTCAGTAGGGTGCCACATTCTAAACCCCTTAACACCTTTTGTGAGCCCAAAAACATACACTTCACAGCTCTGGCAGCTAATTTCCCTTTACTCTGATGAACAAAACTAATGCAACCAAACACCCTTAGATTATTCAGGTTAGAAGGTTGTTTGGTCCACCTTTCTTCAGGGGTTAGTAGGTTAAGAGATGCATGAGACATCTATTCAATGTATAGATAGTGTATGAGGCTACCTCTGCCCAAAATTTCTCAGGAAGTATAGCATCAGACAATAGGCTTCTACTCTCTCTATTATTGTTCTGTTCAACCTCTCTGCCACCCCATTTTGCTGAGGTGTATACCTAACTGTCTTGTGTCTAGTTATACCATGCTGTTTACAAAAAACATTAAACTCCTCTGCACAGTACTTAAGCCCATTATCAGTTCTTAGACACTTAATTTGACAGTTAGACAATTTTTCAACCATGATCTTCCATTCTTTAAACTTTTCAAAAACTAAATCTTTAGATTTAAGGAAATAGATCAAACTTTTTCTTGAATAGTCATCAACAAAGGTTAAGAAATACCTAGCTCCACTTAAGGACTGATAAGGTAAAGGACCCCATAGGTCCGAATGCACATAGTCAAGGATGGCCTTGGTTGTGTGCTAAGCCTTCACAAAACTCTGCCTAGTAGCCTTTCCTATTACACAATGTTCACAAAGGCTCTGATGAACTCCCTTAGGTAGAATTCCTTGGTTGGTAAGAGCTTGTAGACCTTTGGCATTGATGTATGGGAGTCTTTTGTGCCATAGATCTCCTTCAGTAGACTGCTTCTGAGTCACAATCAAAACTAAGTGAACTTTATGAACTCCTTGAACAACATACACTCTATTAATCTTCACCCCTCTAAGGATAAGCTTACTGTTCTTCAAAACTTCATTGTAACCTTCCTTGCCTCTATATTCACAGCCAATAGGATATGCATCGTTTTTTTAGAAAATTTTTTACAAAACATTTATGAGAAATTTTATAGGAAAATATTTTGAGAAAACATTTTCATAATTTTTAAAAAATCAATTTACTTATAGAAAACATTTATATTTGTTTTCTCTTAAGGACCTAGTCGATTTCTTAGGGGGAAAAGTTAAATATATATATATATATATATTATTTTCTTAATCAAACTTAATCGTATTCTGTCTTTTCTCCTTAAGATTTTGCTTAAATTCTTATGAAAAAATTCATAAAGTTTATGAAAATTGATTTAAAAATCTCCAACTTTTTAAAGAAAATTTTCAAATCCTAAAAAGTCAAACCACATTTAAAGTCTAATTCTTACTAGATTTTTAGGTGGATTTCAACAAACGTTACTTCCATTTGAAATCCACTTGAAAATTGTCATTCTCTCTTTCTTCTAAAGATTTTTTTTTTCCTATGGTACTACCAAAATCACATAGCAAACCCACCACCACAAAAGGTGAAAAAGTAAGAAAGGGAGAGATTTCAAATGACTAAAAGGAAAGAAACTCAGTTCTTTTTTCTTTTCACGTGAACATACTTTTGCAACATCACTGCATGGGACTTTCTAAATAAAAGTTGAAATAGTAAAAAAGAGGTTAGAAAAACTAATTACCTCATTTTTATAAAAGAGGTTGATTTTGAAATAGCAATTTCCCAAATATCAAATGGTTATTAAATTGGACAATAGTAATTAGCAAAACAGTTTGTGTTGGTCAATTTAAAATCAATTGAAAATTAAAGTAGAACTGTAACTATTAGAATTTTTGTTTTTAACTTATGAAAATTAAGTCTATAAAAGGCGATTTGGCCAATGGAATTGGGTGGGTTGACATTTAAAGTCAAGTCCACTTTTGGTCCAAGGTGTAGATATTCCAAGATTTACCATCATAATTCTAAGAGGTAATTTGACAGGTTTGCTCATTTTCCAATTCACATGATGTGACATCTCTTCTCTCTCCATCTCTCTTATCCTTCCTCTCCATGAAACCTAACTCTCCCTTCCTCCTTGTTACTTTGCATATCAATTAATGCTCCTCAGAGTTACGTAATCTACTTCTTTGTGTGTTTTGTTGACTCTTTCTCTTCGAATCTACTTGCAATTCATTCTTATTTCACCCTAATTTCAACTCCTTATTCTTTTCCTTTTTTCTTCATGTTTATAGTATAGTTTGGTGTTTCAGTGATGGTTTGTGGTGTTAATTGATTCAATTTTTAGAATATTTTTTTCACTTTTTCTTTGATTTTAGGGTTCGTTCAATGCTATTTGTCTTTTTTATTTTAGCGACTTTGATTCTCAGATTTAAACTTATTTTTTTCTCTCTCGATTTGTTCTTCTTTCGTTTGATCAGTGTCTGATATCTCTTGATCTGCTTCAATTGATGGGTAATCCAAAAGTTATCTCTCCTTATCTCGGCTCCTACAAATCTACTCCTTTTGTTTAGATCTACTATATTAAATACTCCTTTCCACTGACCAGAAACCACCTCTTGCCGCCTCTTAGAAGTTGTGGTTTCTTTCTTGTTGTTTTCTTTTGGGAATGTGAGACATCATTGGACTACCATAACTTTAGAGGCATAGTTGGAGGTTGGATTTGGATGATTGGATTTTAAGGCTGGATTTCTTGTAGGATTTCCTCTTCCATGACTATAAATTCTACCAGGGGTCTCTGTTATTTTAGTTACATTCTTTGTTAATTTTTTTTCTTTTGCTTTGTTGGACTACATGTGGTTGATTCTTTTTAGATTGTTTTGATTCTTTGAGGTTTTGATAAGTTATTCACATTCTTATGTACCTATCTTTTAGACTTTGTTTGAATGCATGTGGTGGATTCTAATTTTTCTGGATTGTTTTAATTGGTATTAATGTATTCTTGTACTTAATCTCCATTAGGAAGTTATGGACATTTGATATTTGGCTATGATTAATTTGATTTTTTTTTGTTCATGTGATTCATGATGTATTAAAATTAGGAACAATTTTTTCTGTATTATTTATTATTGATTTAATTTTAAATATCTTTTTATTAATTCTAATGTTTTTTTTTAATTATGTGGTAGTTGACCTGGATAAAATTGAGAATTGACATGTATTTATAAATTGGATAAATTTGGTGGGATTTGACCATGGATTATTTTTAAATTTTACGTCAACTTACAATCCAACTAATATATGTGGTAGCTGAGAGAGATTTAAATTTGAAAATGATAGTTTTATCAGCAAAGAGTGATTGTATTCAATACATAATAATCATTTCTTCATTTATTAATGGTGGTTGAGTGTGTGTGTATATATATATATATATATATATATAAACCACTTATCCAACACACCACCTCTCTATTTTGTATCTACAATTTACTCTATTGAGGTTGAGGTGGTAGCACTTCCTACTCTCTGTGAGTGATAAACTCTCTTCATATATCTTTGTATAGACTTTGCTCTCTATTATTAACTTATTTCTTTTTATACTATTGTTTTCCTCATAAACTAATGCACATTCCATCTTCTTTGATGCTATGTTTGGGGTATAAGGAATTTCCTTTATTAATACTTACTTTTATATTCAACTATCATGAAATGACCAAAAAACCTACTATATACAAGGTAATGACTTTCAACAATATTTTCTACAGTAATTTCACTTAACCATCTCATTGGCATCTTTTATTTTACTTTTTTTTTTTTTTTTTTTTTTTGTAGGCCTATCTTGGCTTACCTCACACACTTAGTTATCTTAAACTCACCACTAAGTAATGTGCTTTTTTTCCTTTCACATTTGTACATGGACTTTTGTGTTATTAATTTCTTTGTTAGTACATTCATATTTTGTATGTTATGAATGCGTTATATTTTTATTTTAATTTTTGAGAATACTTCGTTTAGAATCTTGAAGTTAATCTATATTGTTTACTTGTTTAATAAAAGCAAAAGAGTCATGTACATATTTTTTATAAAAGAAAATTTTCCTTGAACACATATGAGAAAAATAGTGATATTGACTTGTTATAGAAAAAAAAATGGGATGGGTATGTTTGTAACGTTTTTCTTCAAAAATTTACCTAAAATATAACTATGATAATGGATGAGATATTGACTTGTTATACAAACAACAATGTTTACTAACTACATAAAATTTGTACAAATCTGAATTTTAGAAACGGTCATTTTTTTAAAATTTGTTCTTAAAAGCAAAATTGAATTACAAAATTTTTATTGTTATCAAATTAGATTTTAAAATAAAATTAAAATTTCAAAATCAGAATACACTAAATATGTCGTAAAAAATGATAAATTAGATAAATTAGAGATTAAAAAAGAAAAGTAAATTTGTTACAAGGACCTTGTTACTTTCTTTGTTTTTTAAAAAGAAAACTAAATTATGAACTTTTTGAAATCTTATTAAATTTGTTAAAAAGCTATATTTTAAAAACTTTGTAATCATTTTTTTTTTAAAAAATACCCATGTATTTTTTAAAAGCAACACTAAATTAAAAATTCTATAAATTTAGATTTAGGTTTGTTGAAAACTAAATTTTAAAATCAAGTAGATTACACAAGGGTTTCCTTTTTCTTTCTTTCTTCTTCCTTTTTTTTTTTTTTTTTCTTTGTTGAAAAGATACCCTTGTGTTTGTTTGGAACGAAAACTAAATTTAAAATTTTTCAAACTTTATTACGAAGTTATATAAAAGAAAAAGTTACTAAAGAAAAAAAATGTAAGACAATTATTTTTTTTTACTGAAAGTAAAAAATAATAGTACTTAGACACTAATATTAGGAGACCAAGATTGATATCTTTTTTGTTGCTCATAGATTTAGGGAGGCAAAAGGGCTTGAACCATCGAAATGGGAGTGTGGTTGTGATAGTGAAACGAATGTTAGGAAATAAACAATGTTAGGAATTTAGAATCCTCATGTAGTAGGAACTCCTTTGTTTTTGTTTTGTGAGGAACCTATTGTTTAATAAAGTACTAAGATAGCATGGACATAGAACCACATGAATTGATTGCAATACTTAATGTTATTTGTGATGGATGCTAATGTTCAATAGGATAATGAGACTTGGAGACAGGAGAATAGAAAATCAAACACCACACCTTAGACGCAAAATTAGGCAAGTTAACTTTTTTCGTCTAATTCATGAAAGCGATCTAGTCTTATAGGGAGAGTACACAGATGAATCAAAGATGTTTTGCTATATTGTGTACTATGTTAAGAACAAGAAGAGGCTTGGAAGCCATTCAATATGTGGATGTCGAAGAGATAATTACCATTTTCTTACATATTGTAGCACACGATGTTAAGAATAGGGTAGTTCAACGACCTTTTGAAAGGTTTGGTGAGATAGTGTTGAGTGTTGGGTTTTATGTCATAAAAGTCGTGGTTCGTAAACAATAGAACTTATTCTGAAAATTCAATAAAATCGTTATTGATTATATTGTTT
Source organism: Benincasa hispida (assembly GCF_009727055.1). NCBI lineage: Eukaryota > Viridiplantae > Streptophyta > Magnoliopsida > Cucurbitales > Cucurbitaceae > Benincasa > Benincasa hispida. The sequence goes on from NC_052349.1 coordinate 68,480,354, forward strand.
TTTAGAAATCCAATAAACCAAAGTCCCTTGACTATTACATGAGTATTTAAACCTTATGTGGAGACATACAAGTGGATCAGGTTCGATTAAATAGTCAAAATGGTCTATAGTATATGAATGAGGTTGGGTGCCTTATTCTAGTAACACTATTAGATGCAGCCTACTCTATAGTTGCTACAAAGAGTTGTAAAGTACTACATACGAAGTGATCCTAATTCGTGCATGTTGGGACATAAGGAGTGGGGGTATCCTGTGCTTTTGTGCAAGATCGGACCACGAAACCAGTCACTTTTACTTCATAACACTGTTTACTGTTTAAGACTGACTATTTCAAAACGATGACCTAGGTAACTTGACCTTAATCTTGAGCTAACTATGAATTCCTATTTGTTTGGCATTATCCTTTAATCTGCAAACGGTGAGAGTAGATCAACTGTCTCTACTTAATAAGCTTACCATTTTGGGTATAAGACCGGATGAATAGCTGGGGACATAAGGTGTAAGACGAAATTCACTCCTACACGATTAGGGTTAGTAGAGGGGTTATTCCCTTCAAGTGCTGATTCTGGGTCTTGAACAAGAGGTCTCACCCTCTCATTGGCCTGAGAGTGATTTGATTTGTTGATTGGATCACAAATCAATTGTTCATTAGGGGATTTGGGACTTAAGGAACAAAAGGTAATTTCGAGGGTAAAATAGAGATTCGACCCAGCCGTTATTACGAGCAACCCGTGAAGGGTTAACTTACTAATCATGGTTATATTGAGTGAACATAATATATCTACAATGAAGGAAGTTCAGCTATGGGCTTTAGTGGAATCACCCATTAGTTAACGAATGGGGGTTAATTGGTCTAATGAGTTTAGCTGATTAATTTCGGATCGTTGGAGCCCATGATCTGTAGGTCTGCGAGGTCCCCCTACTAGCTCGTAAATGGATTAGCTCTAGAATAGCGTGATAAGTTAATTTGAAGTATTCAAATTAGAATTAAATGAAATCGAAGAAATAATATTTAAATATGATTTAAATATTTGAAGATGGAATTGTGTAAAATTAATTTAATATTTTCAGTTTTATTAAATTAATTAGAATTATTTAAATTATTTAAATAATTATTTATTAAATTTATTAAGAAAATTAATTTTGTAAAATTAATAATATTTTCAGTTTTATTAAAAGAAATTGATTTATGAAATCAATTTATCAAAATTGAAAAATAAGAAAAATAAAAAAATGGAAAATAAGGATTTTCCATTATCTTCATGAAGTTGCTCACGAACAACCCACCTCTTCAAGCTTCATTAAACTTCAAACATGAGTTGCATCTCATGCAGCAAATCTCTTTGTATGAATGTCTGCAATATATTGAAGAAATTAGAGTGTTTTGAAGGGAATGCAATTGATAGAATTTCTCTGAAAAATTCGTAGAAAAAGGGTGTTCTTCACGTTGGGTTGCTACTGTGAGTTAGTCTCCAAATTTTCTTAATTCAAGCTTATTTTGAGTCCCACTACTCAATCTAGAGCACCAAGAGGATAGTAAGGAAGATCTTGGAATGGTTTTAGAGGAGATTTGCAATTAGATTCAAGTTTAGAGGAAGTTCTTCAAAGGTATGTCATGAAACCCATTTATTTCTGCTGAAGCATGCTTTCTTTCTGTAAAAATTAATAAATTAGAGTGCTTATGGATCCTGATCACTTCCGCTGCACGATGATATATTTCAACATTGAGACAGTTCAACACTGTTCTCAATGCAATTCTTCAACTCCACAAAATTCTTTTGAAGCAACTTGAGTCAGTGACCCATTCATGTACGAACGAGAAGTAGCGATGTTTTCAGTATATAATCAACTCATCCACTATTTTGCAATGGAGATGTGCTTGTATGGAATAACAAATAAAAAGTTTTTTACCCCCTTAACATAATTGTCTAGGTGAATTAGATGGTACGCACGTTAAGGTGAATGTGAGTGATAAATACTTCATCACGATAAGAATCATAACATTCAACTCCTTTTTCCCAAAGCAAATTCAAATCATCGATTAGTGGAGCCAAAAAGACATCAATGTCATTACCCGATTGTTTTGGTCCATAAATCAATATAGTCAACATCATAAATTTTCTTCTCACACATAACCATGGTGGGAGATTGTTTATTACCATTATCACTGGCCAACAACTATACTTACTACTCATGTCGCTATGTGGATTCATCCCATTTATTGATAAAGCAAGACGGAGGTTTCACGATTCCTTACTAAAGTTAGGCCATAAATAATCAACTAATTTCCATGAAGGTGAATCAGCTGGATGATGTAACAAGCCATCATTTTCTTTTTCGTTAGCATGCCAAGTTAATCTCTTAGCATATTCATGATTTCTAAACATTTTTTTGAAACGAGAAATTAGAGGAAAGTACTATAGAACTTTGGCAAGAACCCTAATTTTCTCTTCATTTGAATTTTTACGTAGTTTCCATCTTGACTCTCTACATACCAGACATTTATTCATGTTCATATATTATTTTCTATAGAGACAAAAAATCATTAGGACATGCATGAATCTTCTCATATTCAATTCCTAATGTACATAATATCTTCTTTGCTTCATACATTGATCGAGGAAGTGTGTTCTTCTCTAGTAACATTTTATTTACAAGACTTAACAAATCCAAGAAACTTACATTGATCCACCCATACTTAACTTTTAAGTTGTACAACTTCATTAATGCTGATAATTTGGTAAAGTTTTTACAACCATCATATAAAGGCTTCTCAGCATTGTTAAATAAAGTTTCAAAACTTTCTGTGGAATTAGAAAAAACTTCTTGCACTGCCTGTACAATTTCAATTTTCTCGTTAATTATAAATTCTTCATCTTTTTTTTAATGAGTTGAGATTCTTTGCGTTATCCTCATATGACTTCTGAGGAAACTCTTCACCATGCCAAAACCATGTAGAATAACTCAGGTCCATTCCATTAACAATTAAATAATTTCTAATTTCTTTTTCATCATGCATATCAATGTTTCCACATTTTAGACAATCTATTTTGTCTCATCCATGATTTATCCATGTCAAAAAAAATATGTGGTATCTGCCAAAAAGTTATTATAAAATAATTCAAATATTTACATTGTTATAATTCAATCAAAATGTATATTCTAGTTATATCGGTCATAAACAAGATACATAAAGAATTGATCAAATCAAAATAGAGTCATAAAATGATAAAATATTGAATAATATCATGGATTATATATATTTCAAACATCATACGTATGTACGAAAAATAGACATTCATAATAATACAAAACTAAAGAAAATTAATGCACATTGTACCTAAATAGCATTTAACAAAATCACTTTGCAAGTGAAGAACTACATACATACTACCATAAAATAAGAAAGATTTATTTTACTAAAATATTTTCATATAATTCCTAAACTTTGAGTATATAACATCAAAACCCACCATATAGCTTGCCAGTCCCTTCTTCGTCAAACCGATTATAACATCTACTCGACTCCATGTATACCATATTATTTATTCAAAGTCTATAAGGTTATATACATATCAATCAATATAATCTATTGAAGCAAAATGTTAAATATGATATGAACACCCATTTCCAGAAAAAAGCATAAGCGTTAGTTATGTAACAAGAGAATAAATACCTCTAGTATATTGTGCAAGGTAATGGCTAAGGCTAATTTTAGACCAACATGAAGACCCCATATAACATAGAGAAACTTGATTGATGTCAGCAAATATAAGAAATATGTCTCAGAAGAACAAAAATGAATAAATCACCAATGTTTCAACTACACATCTCCACGAAACCTTCCCAGTAAAATAATATTATATATTATAAAGAAAATTGTGGAAATTAGACCGAAACAATATTTTGTTCTTCACATCCCAACAGTCGTCTAAAATGCTAGTTGGAAAAGGAGGTGATGCTCTATGATATACTAAATCTTAATCGAACAGTCAAAGTATATTATTAAAACTACTACGTTACTACAATACCAATTCAGCAGAACATAGCTCATTTGGCTAACAACACTTCCATACCAAAAAAAATATTATTACATACATGATATATGAATCTAAAAGCAAATTAATTTTTTATATTTTCTAAAAAGTATATGAAGAGAAGAAACATATCTGTTACAAAAATTTAGTATTATACACAAAATAGAAGATACGAAATAAGAACCTACATTTTCTTTCATCTAATAAAAAGCAGAGCCAAAAATAGAATATAGAATAAAACTTGACAGAATCTCGAGCTTTTCTACTTAATTAAATGACCATCTAAAAAAATAAGTTACCAAGACAAGACGATTCCACTTGACATTTCAGAACATAACAAAAATTAGGAATCTAGTTCCAAAATTAAACTTGAATCCCTAATTATCAGACATGTTAGTGTTTTGATATTGACTATATTTTTAAGAGCAGATGTGATCACACTTAGATATTAACAACATATTACTCACTTTACGCAAATTAGATGGATTTGATTTTTAATTTAGTTTTTGAAATATCTAGTAGCTTTAATTTAATATGAAACTAATTAGGCATCATGTGTTCCCAAATTTATGTATTAAAAAATGTTTAATATTGGGAATACGATAATTAGTTGTATATAAATTTGAACTTTTATATTTAATCCATGGATTTTAAAGATGTGTCAAATGGTTTTTAAATTTTAAATTTTAATTATAATTTCTAGGATTCTTAGATTTTGAGTTTACATCTAGAATATCATCTCTTGGTATAATGAACAATTTTTTTAAAATTCATGGACTTTAATTACACATAAATGGGGGATAGTTTAAAGTTTTGTTGATACAAAATTCAATTGTAAATCTAATATGTTCATTATTATATTTTGAAAATGCCCATATTCTATATATTAGAGAACTATTAAATATGGATCAATTAAATAATTGATAACTTGACTTCTCTGTAAATAGTTTATATAATTGAAGGTACATCATAATTTTATAATTCTTTTTATCTTCATTGTAATTTTTTTTTTCTTTTGAGTCAAAATACATTGAAAATCTTTCTCAATTGTTGAACTTTTTTTCCTTATGCGGCAAATCATTTTGAACATTGTTTCGTAGTATCAAGTTTTTTATTCATGAATTTTAATTTCTCACTATAGTACAATTAGATTTTATATTAATATATGGATCAATAGTTACAAATCAAAGTTTAGAGACTACATATCAAACTTCCTTAAAGTTTAAGGACAAAAAATGATTCTTAACTTGTATTCTATTTTAATTATTATTATAGATTCTCTTCGAATGTTTGTTTTTATTTTATCCAATAGTGCTTCAAACTTGAGTTAAATTCAAGTGATGAAATATAACTTTGGATATATATATATAAATCTATCACATAAAAGTAACACATGTTCATATATTTAAATAAATATAAATTATGTTCATGAAAGATTAAATTTTATCTTTTTGAAGAAATATATAGATTTGATAAAACTAATTAAAATTGTTTTATAAGATATTAACTTATTTATTTTAGAAATTTATTAATTCAATTTAATTTTAAAGTTAACAAGCTCATTTTATATCCCAAGATTTTCTTCAAAGATTTTGTCTATATTATAGTTAATTTTGAGCATATATAAAATATTAAATCCCCCCTCTTTCTCAACTCTCTTTGCAAATTCATGCAAAAAATCGTGCAATAGCTCAAGCCCAACAAATTTGATACTCCTCTCTTATTTAAATTTAGTTTCTAAATCATTTATTTGTTTTTTTTTTTTTTTTTTTTTGTAATATCACCAATGTTCTCTATGTATTAAAATATAAATAAAAAGACATTTTATTTTTCTCCACACCCTCTGTTTCCTCTTCTATTTTAGCGGTAACCACAACTTACCCACCTTCATTAACTAATAAGTGGAATATGATAAGTAATCAAAGTGGTGGTGAAGTTCAAAAAATAGCAGATTTAAAATGAGACAGATCTCGTTAGGTTTAACGAAATTCATCATCATCAAAGCAATGATACAAATTATTTGTTTCCAATAAGAGCAAACATGAATATAAACATAAATATAAAGGTAATAAATAAAGGTGCATACTTTTTTTTACCAACCATGAATATAATTTTCTTTCGCACGTATACATCTTCAAATCTCTAATGAAGTATCAATATATCAATCATTTTAAAGCTTTGTGAACACTTATTAAAAGAATTAGATAAGATGTGATTGTAAACCCATATGGAACTTTGAAGAAAACTACCTAGTTTCAAGTAATTTATCTTACTAAGTAATATAAAGACAAATTTTGTTTACCATCTTGATTTGAATTAATTTTTTTCTTATTTTTGAATAGTATTCTTCCAATTTTGTTTCAAATCTATCTCTCTAATTTTTAAAATAATACTTTTCGTTCATTTATATTATTATTATTATTTTGGTCAAGAATTTGAGATACTGTTGTAGAATAAACTATATCAAAGTAAATATTAATTACAAAATTATAATAAACTACTATAATTATCCACCAAAATATTTATAAAAAAAGAAACAAAAATTTGAATTTTGATATCATCAAAGCTAAAAATAAATCAACTATACACCTTAGTTAATGTTAGCTATGGTATAAATTCTATTTTTGGATTGTTACCTCGATAACATGGTAGTCTATATAGTTGGCTTTTAGACTATAGTCTTAATAGACAGGGTGTTAGTTTAACTTTTTCACCTTGATGTTCTTGTTGACTATAATATGCTTTTAGACCATGATATTTATTCATCATGGTGCAAAGTTAATTGAAATTTGAATTATTCACCAAAGCTTAAACAATAAATCAATTGTAGACCATAGTTAATGTTAGTTGTGGTCTAAGTTGGCTTTTAGACTACAATTTTAGTGGGCGGTGGTGTAAATTTAATTTTTTGACAATGATGTTATATACTTGTTGACTATAGTATTCTTTTAGACCATTATATTTATATGCCATGGTGTAAAATTTATTCTACACCACAATATCAAAACATTATAGTCTATAACATCAATTATGTTTATTAAAATACACATTTTTAACCATGGTGTTAAAAAAGCATGGTCTATTTTAAAATAATAATGAACATATAGACCACAATTAACATTAGTTGTCGTATATATTTTAATTTGAAGACTATCGTTTTTAACACAATAGTCTGTAGTTGAATTTTAGACCATAATTTTAATTGATTGTGGTGTAAATTTCATTTTTAGACCATTGTAAAGTCTATAGTATGATCCATGACCACAATTTTCATTGACTATGGTGTAACGTATATTTTTTTTTTACTTTCAACCATGGTACTAACAAACCGTGGTCTATAGTAAAATGATAACATAGTTGACGTTAGCCATGGTGTAATGTAAATGTAAGACCATAGTTTTATATACACATAATTTTCCCACCGATCTTAGACCGTGGGTTTAATGATCGCAGCAAAAAGAAAATGTTGATATCATAGTTTGAAAAACCCATAATCTATACCATGCTCTTAGACTATGGTTTCATATACATGTAGTCTGTATAAGGATCTTGGACCATGGGTTTTAATGATAGTAGTATAATGATAATATTGTTACCACGATTTTTAAAACCCCCTAGTCCATAATATGCTTTTAGACCATGGTTTTATATACATGTGGTCTGCATTAGGATCTTGGACCATGGGTTTTATTGACCATGGTATAAAGATATCATTGATATTGTAGTCCATACTATGCTTTTAAACCATGGTTTTTAAAACCCGTAGTCCATAATATGCTTTGAGACCATGGTTTTATATACATATGGTCTATACTAGAATCTTGGACCATGGGTTTTATTTAATATGGTGTAAAGATAAAAGTTATACTATAGTTTTTAAAACCCACAGTCAATACTATGCTTTTAGACCATGGCTATTAGAACACATAGTCCATAATATGCTTTTAGATCATGGCTATTAGAACCCATAGTCCATAATATGCTTTTAGACCATGGTTTTATATACATGTGGTTTGTACTAGGATCTTGGACAATGGGTTTTAGTGACCTGGTATAAAGAAAACATTGATACTATGGGAAAATGTATCTTTTGTGTGTATTTCTGTATTTCTTAATAAATACACAAGTAATACCTGAATAAAAATACATAGGGGGTGCTAAAAATAAAGGAAAGAATCCTAACTTAGTAACCAAAAATCCTTGAGATACAAATATATTATAAAATTACATTAACACGCTCCCTTAAACTCAACTTGGGAGGGTCGAGACCAACTTGAGTTTGCAATGTAACTGAATGAAACGCATAGGAGAGAGAGCTTTGGCGAAGATGTCTACTGGTTACTCAGTGGGTATGGACTGTAGACTAAGAGTGGAGCTTTAAAGATGGTGTCAGACAAAATGACAATCATTCTTAATATGATTAGTTCGTTCATGAAAATCATCATTATGAGCAATCGATTGTCATAGTGAAGAATAGTGACAGAGTATTGAAGAGCTCCCATATCTACAAGGAGCCAACGAAGCCATAATAACTCTGAAGTGACATCAACAAGTGCACGATATTCAGATTTTGTGCTAGAACGGGAAACAACAATTTTCTTCTTACTACGCCAGTAGATGAGAGAATCCCCTAAATAAAAACAGAGCCCTGTGGTAAATCGTCTATCAGTAGGGTCTCCAGCCCAATCTGCGTTAAAGTATCCAGAAAGAACCAAGGATGACTGAGACAAGAACTGAAGACCATAACCTAGAGTACCTTTGATGTAGCATAAAATGCAAAGTACAACAGTGAAATGTATAGTATGAGGAGCTGCCATGAATTGACTGACAACATGAATTGCACAGGTAATATCTAGACGGGTCGCCGTTAAGTAGATAAGACTCCCTACAAGTTATCGATACAACATGGGATCTTCAAGAGGTACACCATCAAAAGGAGTTGAATCCAACGGGGTAGAGAATGTGACATAATCAATGAGGCTAGATCGAGCCAAAAGATCAAAGGCATGTTTTGCTTGTGATAAGTAGTATCCAACAGAATAGGGTGTGACTTCAAGACCAAGAAAATAACTGAGTGGTCTCAAATCCTTCATTTCAAAGTGTTGGCTCATATAACATTGCAGATCAGATATAGCTTGACAATCATTACTTGTAATAATCATATCATCCATATATAAAAGAAGAAGAACAAGACCACGAGGCGTCTGATGATAAAATAGTGTTGAATCATGAATATAGGAAGTGAACCTCAGCTGAGTGATGGTGGAACTGAAGGTTGCAAACTAAGCTCATGGAGCTTGTTTCAACCCATATAGAACACGACGAAGAGAACAATTTTTATGGTGGAGTATAGGTACTAAGTGGGGGCTTCATGTAAACTTCTTCAGTCAGAGTGCCATTGAGAAAGGCATTTTTTACATCCATCTGAAGAAAAGGCCACTGTTTAGCAATAACTACAGCCGAAAGGCTGCGAATAGAAGTAATACAAGCGACAGAAGCAAAGGTCTCCCATTAATCAATACCATATTCCTGAGAATAACCTTTGGCCACCAACCAAACTCTATAATGTTCAATAGATCTATCAGAATGACTTTTGATCTTAATCTCTAACTTAGTCAAGAGAGAACCTTTTTGCTCAAACTCTGACTTTAACTACCTGCATGCACGTGGTTATAACTAAGTACCGTCATACCTTAGGTACTTCTGCTCAGATACCTTCTCAAATGTCCCTCAGTATTGAGCTGCTCGAATACTTTCTCAAATGTCCCTCAGTATCGAGCTTCAAGTAAAACTAGTCATACTATAACTTTCTCTTTAAAGCATGTAAAGCAATACGCATAGAAAACATGTCTTTCAAAGTACTAACACATGTTTTGTGTATTTAAACACACATAAATAATTTTTCAATGAACTTTCATACATGTCATGCGTTTAAAACATAAATCATGGTTTGCTTGGAAACTACTTTGTAAAACTAGCTAACATGAGAATAATCTTTCTTAAAAACATGGCTTCTTTGAAACATTGTAAATATTTAGTCACTCACAACTTTTAGGATTACTCTTCAAGGGACAATATGCTTCTAACACTGGTGTCAATCCTGTGGACACAAAAGCATATATTAGCTACTAGCATTAGTCTCCCTTTTGAGACTAACCCTTAAATAAGCTTTGTGTTTAGCCTTCCTCTAGAAGACTTTCACTTAATGCATACCTTGCTGTAGGTTTAGCACTTAGAATTTTTTTTGAGACTTGGCTCTTGCTATGCTTCCAATCACACCTCACAAATACTTCCCACTTGTGCAACCAACACTTTGCTCTAAGTGTTCCTTCAGTTGCACATGGTCGTCCACAAGGCTGCTTATGCATCCAAGACTTCAATGCAAGCTTTCCTCAGCCCACACAGCAGGTCCAATGCATAGGAATGCTCAACCCTTGGTCTATCCGAGCGTTTTACTTCGAGCTGCCAGCTTACTCAACCCAAGCAGCTGTCTGCTTGTTCATGAAATTCCATATTTAACTTACGAAATTTATAACTCAAATTTTAGAGCTCATCTCAAGAAATGTCCCTCTACAAACTTGTTTATAATTGTCTTAGGAAGCTTACCTTAAAATTTCAGCTTCAAATTCTCGTGATTCGTCCTGGAAAATCAATTCTTTATTGATGACCTGGATTCACCCAAGAACAAAACCTCTTTTCCCTTCTCCGGCCTTATTCTGGTGAGACCTTCTTTCGAAAGTGTCACTTCTGCTTTCCCTTTTTATACTACTTTCCACCGCTTCCCATTAAAGCTTAGCATGACACCTTCAGCTTAAATGGAGTTAAATCTGGTGCTTAGGACAGTTGTTGCCCTTATTCGGTGGTTAAGACTGATCAATACATGCTACAATTGTTTAGCTCATCGCCCATCGTTTAGCTCATCGTTCAGTGATTCTCTTGCTGATGCTTATCACCCAACAATCTCGCTGTAGCTCATCGTGTAGCACATTGCCTATCACACAACTTTCACTGCCACTCATCATGTAACTCTCGCTGACGCTCATCGTGTAGCGCTGACGCCTATCGTCTAACATATCACCCATCGTCTAACGCTCACATCTATCGTGTAGCGCCATCGTCTAACATCATCGTCTAGTGTTGATGCTGATCATGTACTGCCATCGCCTCATCGTTTAGCGCTATCGTCCATCGTATAGCGTTATCGTCTAACACATCACTTCGCATCATTTAGCGTCGTACATAGCTACACGATCATCCAACGCATCACTTAGCGTCACTCGTTGCTACACGATCATCTGTGCGTGCAACTCCAACGCCCAGCGCCCACGCTCACGCACATCTGATGTTGCTGCATGCATGCTAACCTCTCAAGACTTAGTTGCTGCATGCCTTGTCCACGCTTGGCTTCCTTAAATGCTTAAATAGCCTCTCAAATGAGTAAGGCCAATGCCCTTGGCTCAACTCCAACGCTTAGCACAAGGCCAATGCATGGGCTAACACTTAAGCTATTTTTCCTAACTTTCAATGCATGGGTTACATTGAGTCAATTTTTCTTACTTCACCCAAGAGTCAAGATTTCAAACTTAAATATCTCTTCTAACTTTTCACCCATTTTTCCTACAATTAAACATTAATTCTCATATTAACCTACTCACCATACTGGTCTCATGAGGGAACATACACAAGTAGAGAAATTAGGGCTCAAGGTTTACACAAGTCTGGTGGCTGAAATGACATGAGCTCAAATAATCTTCCTATCTTTCCACCCGTACCAATCACCTGTCCCGTCTGTGGATTCTGAACCTGACAACCATGGGAAGAGAAGAATAGTTAGACCAAGATTACACAATTGACCAACCGAGGCAAGGTTAAATGTTAGGGACATGATAAGTATTAGAAAGATTCATGGTGGGTGTATCAACAGTTCCAATATGAGAGATAGGCATGTGAATTCTATCCGTAGAATGAATTGGAGGAAGAGAGTGAACTAACAAGTTGAATCAAGAAGCCATGAGGTACCTGATGTGACAGCAAGAGTAGAATCAGAAGATAGAGAGGAGACTATGCCAAGCCTTTTCTCCTCAAATAAAATTTCTTGAATTGCTACATCCAATGATGGTAAGGGACTGCGATGCAATAAGGTTGCACGAACTGATTCATATTCTGGGTGGAGTCCCATGAGGATTTTGATGAGGTCCAACTATGTCCAAATAGGCTGAAGAATAGCGAGATACTCATTTACAGATTGTCCAGCTTCCTGATTAAGACGAATAAGGGTAGAGTGTTACTGATAATAATGAGCAAAGCTTCCTGATTAAGACTGATAAGGGTGGAGTGCTACTAAGAAGACCAATAGTTTGGAAGCACATGAACAAAAAATCCCAAAGTTCTTATTTGAGTATGTATGACAGGGATAGAAATATTACCCAACAAAGTTATGATGATTTTTACAGTCCCAATCCTCTAGATGTTCAATAAACTCGGTGTCATCTTCAATATTTATTGACCTTAAAAGGTTTGGACACTTCCCTGTAACTATTCGCCATAATTTTTTATCAATATAAAACCTTCTCATTTGACGTGCCCAAGTGATATAATTGGTTTCATTAAGTATGGTACTAATGGAATGAAACACATCATTCTTCTCCATTAGAACAAAAAATATCCGACCTGTCCAGAACTAAAAAATTTAAATAAATAAGGAGAGTCACAATTGAAAATAGGAAGAACCATAGTTGATGGAAATTTGATGAATCGATCGGATCGAGGATGAGCACCACGGGAAAAAATGAACTGGGACACGCATTGGATCTAGATCTGGAGCACGAATCATTCTCGAACTAGTCGGCACACGGGAGACTGAAGATCCACGAGGCACGACGGATCTGGCGACAGGAGGAACACCGAATCTAAAGAAACGACGAATCTGGAACAAGTCGAATTCGGCTGGAGCGTGGCACGGCTTCGACGGAATGTGGCGCAGCTTCGACGGACAAATGAGCAAGGCACAGAACGAGAATGGTGCAGTGTGCAAACGACGAGCGAATGGCAGAGCTTCTGCGCGAATGGGAACGGGAGATCAACGACTTCAACAGAACGACTGAGCTTCTGCGCGACCAAGGCACAGAACGGGAACGACGCTTCAACGGAACGACGAGCGAATGGCAGAGCTTCTGTGGCTTAGACGGTGCGGCGCGACTTCCGGCAACGGGCTAGTGCAGGAGCAATGGATGGAAAACCAAAAGCCTCAGTTGGCTCTGATACCATGTGGGAAAATGTATTTTTGTGTATTTCTGTATTTTATAATAAATACATAGGTAATACTTCAATAAATGTACATAGGGGAAGCTAAAAATAGGGGAAAAGAATCCTAACTAAGTAACCAAAAATCCATAAGATACTACAAAAATATATTAATAGATACTTTAGTTTTTAAAACTCGTAGTCAATATTATGCTTTTAGACCATGATTTTTAAAAGCTCTCAATCATATCATACTTTTAGACCATGGTTTTTATTAAACGTAGTCTCAAAATGGTTATATTTATTTAGACTATGGTTAATTAAATCTATACAACATTAGACTATGGTTTTTTTAAAAAGCATGGTTTTATCTCTAAATTAAAATGTAGTATATACTAAATTTTGTAGTAGTGAATTATCGAATCTACGAGCTTCTCCTTATATTGAGGCTTTATATTTCGCAACAAATGCACCATACATATATAATAGAATACGTTAGGCAATATCACCTCAATTGCTTTTGTTATACTCTTGTGTCTATCAAAGACAATCACAATATTGTTTTGGTCCCCAATATTTTTTTCATTGGCTACCATAAACGGTCATTTTCATAATCGACAACACAAAACATTAAGAAAAATATTGGAACATTGGCATTTGGGGCCTAAGCTATTAAAAGGGTCCCATCATACTTGTTCTTCAAAATAGTACCATCAACTAATATAACAAGACGATAATGTTTCCAACCAAAAATATAGACAAATAATGTCATGAAGAAAAATAAAAACCATCAATGATCATTAAGTTTATAGTCAGTAATAGAACCTGTGAAACATAGACTCAAATAAAAAAATATACCATATGATTCATAGTACAAGATAAACTATGGAATATATTGAAACAACTATAGTGTATAACACTATACTTGGGTTTCTCACAGCCAACTGAAAAGTAAATGTTGATCCTCTTGAAAGACTCTTCAGGTGATTCTCGAATTTCATTCACAACAGCTTCTCGAGCATGCCAAGCTTTTTGATAACGTATGTTCAATTTATGCTCAATCCAAATATAATTCACTATAGTTTTAGGCGTGATTGAATGCCCACCATCAATGATAATCTTCTTCTTGATGACTCCTTAATAACATAAAATGATGCTTGTCTATGCCCAATCAAAACAATATCCAAAGAGCATGGATGCTCATGATCAAAACTTTTAATTATCCACATAAAATTTCCATCATCTCCAATTAAACGAGCATGAAGCGACCATTTACATTCATCGAAAAGAAAACTTAGTATCAAGACTTGCTTATTGATGCGTTAATTTATGAGGTGGAAATATAGAATGAAATGCGGTGATGGAATTGCGTTGAGCAACAAGTTTTCTCAGTGGAATCCAAGTATAAACCCCACTGAGTTTCCTAGTAAGTCCAGGGTCGAACTCAGGGACTTGGGAAAACGGTATGCGGTGGTAATTCTCAAAAAGACTTTGCGGTAACCGGTAACTCAAATAATCGTTTGGTTTGTTGTTTGTGATAATAAAAATAAACAAAAGCGGCGGAGTTTCAAAAAGAGTTGATAAAACGGAAGATGCGATTAATATATGGTGAACGGGTTAAGAAGGGATACGGCCTGTCTCTTATACACATCTAGATGTGTATAAGAGACAGAGCATGAAGCGACCATTTACATTCATCGAAAAGAAAACTTAGTATCAAGACTTGCTTATTGATGCGTTAATTTATGAGGTGGAAATATAGAATGAAATGCGGTGATGGAATTGCGTTGAGCAACAAGTTTTCTCAGTGGAATCCAAATATAATACCTGTCTCTTATACACATCTAGATGTGTATAAGAGACAGCATATTATCATACCTATCTCTAGGGTGCATGCGATGCAGGTTGACAAACAGAGCTTATCTCTAAGTCCCTATCTCTTGCTTATGCAGCTCTCTCGAGTCTAGATTCTAACCTAGCTCTCTTGAGTCTTTAGGTTCTTTCTTTAGATTCTCTCTCGAGTAGCTCTAAAGGGGTGTTGGGCACAGCATAAAACAAGAAAATCACATGCAATAAAGATACTAGGTCATGTTAGCTTAGTTCTTCTCAACCCATTCAACTAGTTTAGCTACTCATATGTGCTTTCAAGAGAGTGAACAGATGTAGATAAAGAACTTCCATTGTATAAATAAAGAGTTGAAATACAAAATAACAATGCAAGATGAGAATAAAGAGCCTGGTAGCAATCTCTTACTTCCCAAGACTTTTACACTGTCTTTTCTACTCCAATTAGTCTCACACTCGTGAGAGCTGGCCCGCTCTCTGCTTTTCCACACCTTCGGGTTCTCTCTCAAGTTACCCTAAGCGATCTTCTGGTGTCTCTTCCCTTCTCTCGCTCTACCTTAAAATAAAAAGAAAACTATGGACAAAGCTATTCTAAAGGAAAATTCTCTAAGTGTTCAAACTCATTGAACTGCCGAATTGCTGAACTCATTTTCTAAAGGTTGCCTTCGGTATTTATAGAGCTTCGGGGTGAAAGGTGGCTTCTCGCTTATGATTGCACAGATGGGATGGCTTTAATTCTCTGACTGATGCGTCGAATATTTGTCACCGAAAAGCTTAGTGTACTTGTTATCGTTAGCGGCTTGTCAACTTAATTCAAATTCGACCGTCATCAACTTTCTATCCCATCGCGATTAATTATGCCTTTCACTTAGATGCACCCACCAAGTTGCGGCAGCTCTATGCGACAATCCTTCTTGAGCAGATGTTTGTGAGAACAAATCACCGCAAAGCCTTGCGATAATGCTGCGTTCGTCCATTGATTTTTTATGATCATGCTTTTCGCCTTGCGTCAACACATATTCTACATAAAAATACAAAAGTTAATTGTTTCTATGCGATGGACGCATGCGACCGCAATGTTATGAACTTAATGCTTTTTGGACGCAATCTAACATATTTTATCAACACAAACCTTCATTATTTAATAACTTAGTACTTTAATAACGTGCATTTTTGCCCGTTATCACTTTTTTAGTTTAAAAGTCTGGTATTAAAAGTTATCTTTAATTGCAATAACTTGCATAACATTTAACAACACATATTTCGGTGGAAATCATGTCATCAATCTTAACTTGGAAATTAGGGGTAATCTTCACCAAATCAATTGTTTTGTAATAACGAATTTCATCATCATGAATATTGCTCATTGTTTTATTGGAAGATATATTATCCAAGACTATTGATAGGTTATTTGAAAAAAGAATAATCAGTGAGCAATATTTTGTAACCCCACTAGAAATTAGGCAAAACAATCTCTAACATCATTATCTTTTGTAAGTTTCAAATCCCACTACATAAAATCATTTGATCTAACACAAGAAAAAATCTCAACATTACCGAAATTGCCTACACTGTCTATCTTATCAACTACTAATTGTTTAAACTCAGCAAAGGATATTTGGTGCTGCAAATCTATTTTAACTACTTTATAATTGATGTAATTATCTCTCTCATTGAAACGACCGTCATATAAAATTGGAACAGTAATATTACCTATAAAATGCAGTACATAATAAAAGATTTCTAACTAAAGACCTTGAAAATGCACTTTCAATACATTAAAATCTGCAAAGTATACACATTGTTTATATACTACTTACACAAAACAGTAAAGAAAGAAATAAACAACCAATGACTATACCTAACGGCTACACCCAACGGCATTATCAATTACCACACTCTTTAATAATGATGCCATATATGTGGGATTTCCTTTGTTTATTGGAGAGGTTGACCACGAGAGAAATCTTACACAATTGTAGTTTCCTTTCTATTGGATTGTAAAGCTGAATTTCAAAGGCAAGTTTCCTTTGGGATGATATGAGACTTTATCTCAAATTTCACATCTTCCTCAAACTGGTGGGAATCTCATTCGCACCTAATTTGTTTCTTAGATCCTTAAAATTTACCTTAGGTAATGCCTTAGTGAAAATGTTTGCAACTTGTTTCGCCGACGACACAAATTTTGTGATTAAATGGCCAAAAGCAAATTTTTCTCTTATGAAATGATAGTCAATCTCTATGTGATTCATTCTAGCATGAAATACGAGATTCTTTGCCATATGTATTGCACTAATGTTGTCACATAAGAGTTGAGGAGCTTGTTGAATTTTAATTCCAATGTCCTTTAGTAAGAACATGATCCATGTGAGATCTGTTGTGGTGGATGTCATTGCACTATATTTTATCTTTGAACTTGATCTTGCCACAATTGCTTGTTTCTTTGAGCTCCATGATATAAATATTGCTCCTAAAAGGATGCATGATCCTTGATGTACTTCTTTATGTGTTTAGACAACTTGCCCAATCTGCATAAGAAAAACCATGGAGCTTTAGTGAACTATTCTTGTGAAAAAACAAACCATACCTAAGAGTTCCTTTGATATATCATAATATGTGTTTGATTGTCTTAATGTCTTTGTGCTTGGAATTTTACTATATTACCTACGAATGTTATGTCAAATATGGTGAGAGTTAGGTATTGAAGGGATCCAGTGATACTTCTATACTCCTTTTGTCAACTGGATTATTGTCATTTGTGGCTTCACTGATTGTGCTTACAGCTAAAGTGCTAAGTGTTGGGGTTTGTGCCCTAAAGTCTCATGTTCTGTAGTTTTTAAACAACTTTGTACGAACACTTGTGATGTATAATATAAATGATATTTACTTCACTACAAGACTTTGCATATTTAAATGTTTTTTATTTTACCACAAACCAATAAACTTAATATCCATGGTTGTCTTTATGTAACTTAAGCATGTATGTAATGACATACAAGTGGATCATGTCTTAAGTGACAACAAAAATAGTCTGTAGTATATGGATATATGAGGGAAACCTTATCCTGGTAACACTACGGATGCGGCCCGCTTTGTGGAATTGTTACAAATGGTTGTGACTTGTCACAGATGGTTTGATCCTGATCATTTGTGTAGTGGACATGCAAGCAGGGGCGTTCTATACAAAGAGTTTGTATAAGACTTGACCTCGAAGTGTTAATGTCTTGTCATATAACACTGTTCATGACTTAGACTTCACTTCACTAGGATGACCATAGGTAACATGACCTCAATCTTGAATGAGTTGGGAACTCCTGCTATTGAGGGCGGTCCTTTGATTTGCATGGGTGCGAGTGGCCAGAACGATGACTCAAACCTACCATTTTGGGGATTCGTCTGATTTGGGAGCTGGGAACTCAACTTCATAAGATGGAGTTCACTTCTTCCCCAAAGTAAGGGTAAGTAGATAGATTGCTCTCTTAAGGGCTGATCCCAAGATTTGAACAATGTGGTGCCATACATTTCTCATGGCCCAAGAGGTGTTCACACATAGTAGGACTATGTTGTATTGTTCATTAGAGAGATTAATGGTACTTAAGAAGGAAGATGTAATGACAAGGGCAAAACGGTAATTGGCCTGCTATAATTACGAGCATCTATGAAGGGTCATTGTACTGATGATTGGTTATATCCAATGAATATAAAAATAAATCTATGGCAAGAAGAGTTCAACTATCGGTCTTTAGTGGAATGTCTGGAAGTTAACAAATGCTGGATATCGTGACTAAAATGTATTCAGCTATTCACGTATCGTTGGAGCTTCGAGTCATAGGTTCATAAGGTCTCCTTGGTAGCTTGGATACAAGTTGAGAGTTAGTTTTTGGGTAAGTTTGAAATATTCAAATTGACAAGAGGGAGTTCGATTATATATGATATAATTGAACGAGTTAATTAAATATAATATAATTAACTTTATGTATGAGATACATTAATTTTGAGGAAATTGGATATAAATATGATTTATATCTAGTAGAGGAAAATATTGTAATTAATATATGATATTAATTTATATGTTATGAATATGATAAGATCACATTTATTGTATGGTTATAAAGGAAATGGGACGGTGTCTGATAGCTGGTAAAAATACAAGCTATTGTAGCCTTTTATTTAGAATTATGAGTGCTAACAAGCAAAATATGCGTTGATAATAGTAAGAATTCATGTGAAAAATGAACTTGCATCGATCAGCACTAAAAAAATATCTACTAACCCAATATTATGCTCTGCATCAAAATGTCTATTTTGTAGCTATTGCAGGAATCAATCACATATGTTGAATCCTAGACCATCGCAAAGTTGATCGCATGTGTTCATCGCATGGATGTTGCAGTTATAGAGTAATAACCATGATAGAGGATTGATCGCAAGGTGGGTGGAATACGTTGGTACTTCGAAAAAACAAGCATGAATGCATACCTTGGGAGTATCAAAAGGATAAGATGATGTTGACATTTCACCTACCGCTTCAGAAGTGGTAGTGATTCAAAGCAGGACCACCAATGCTGTCAGTGATTGAGCTCTATAAATAGAGCCTTAGAGCCCAAATTCAAGGTATCCGAGCTTCTGCCTTAAGGCAGATCCTTGTGATCACAGATGAGAGCATGAGCAAGATTTTCTTTAAGGATTCCTCACCTCCACAGCCCATTCCGAGTGACGACTGGAGTTTCATTGGAGACAGAGCTCGAAAGAGACTACTCCACCACCCATCCATGGCACCACCGGCAACTTTGATGTACATCTAATGGAAGCAAGAGATTGCCTACATCTAGCCTTCCATCTTTCTTCTTATCTCTGTATTGTATTACATTTTGGCTTAAGACATTAATACATTTTATAGTCAATGCATCTCTTTAGATCCTTCAACACCATCTTCATCATCATCTTCTTCTTTATCATCTTTTACTTCTATTGTAGAGAGTTAAGTGTCGATTGCAAGAGTTATCGCATACTCAATTATGCGGCATAGAGATATATGCATGTAGCAACCCACCGAGAGGTGTATGTTGTATGAGTATAACGAGTCAATCCTCTTTGCTTAGTGTGAGGCTCTCGCAATGCTTGTCTATGAGCTGGTAGCTATAACCTCTACCCGAGAGGGTAAGTAGTGGAACTCTCTAAGCAAAGTAAGCAGTGTTCCTAGAGATAGGAATAATCTTATGCTCAACACAACCATGCGTTAGAGAGATATAAGCATGAGGCTGACCACCAAAAGGTGTGCGATGCGTTAGTGTGGCGAGCTGGGATTGCCCTTGCAACCGAGCTTAATGCCGCGGTGAATTTACCCCATCCATAATTCTATTTCTTCATGCATATTATTACGCGTTAACAGTTGTCGCATCTCTACCAACTCTCACAGTTAAACTTCCATTGCTCAATCTGTTTAGTTAGGAGTAGGAGTAGCGCATAATCCTTTAATTTTATCTTTTTACTTTTATTCATTGCCTCAAGCGCATTACTTCACAAACATCGAGTTACAAGTCCTTGTGTTCGACCTCAGATCATCCCGAGAAACTTGCATTCTCGTTATACTTGGCGAGAAAGTGAGAAAACTTGTGGCAGGAACGTATGGTCATCGCATATATGCTTAAATGCATATTATATAATTTCTAGTCCAACGCATGACCATCGACGCATGGAGATCAACGTATAACATAAGATGCATATTTATTTTCTTCTCCTCTTTTTCAGTGTCTTTCCTGTTCTAAATAACGGATAAGTGCATTATAAATAGTTGACGGTGTGTAAGAGTCTAAGGCGCACGGAAATTTTGAAAAAGATAGGGTAATCCTTTAGAAAATCAGTGCCTATACGATAGTGACTGAACGATCGCTTACATATACGATATTGTTAAGTGATCACTTACCGATTAAACCGTCGCATGTTATTGACTATACAATCGTTCACCTTTCCTAAGCGATCGTTTTGCTCCCAATATTTACTAAATGATCGTATAGATGGTCGTTTAGTTTTTCCTACGCGATCGTTTGGACGATCGCTCACCCTTTTCCTACACGATCGTTTATACAATCGCTTACCTTTTCCTACACGATCGTTTAGATGATGGCTTACTTTTTCCTACATGATTGTATACTTCACCTAAATGATCAAGCACCTTGTCTATGTGATAGACGACCTCATCTCCCACTTGCTTGATCGTTGTGTACGGTCTCTCTTCCCCCTCCCCTCTACCAAATTCGAACAAAGTCCACACTTTGGATTCTCACTCTAAGAATATTGAGGACTCTGAGTAGTGGTGTCTTCTCCATTTTCTTTTGTCTGAGTGGTGATTGTTCGAGGTAGACAGTTGGACTTTAGACTCGCTATAAAGAAGAAATCTTCATCTCGTATGATCTCTTGATCTATTTAGCATTATGAATGCACATTAGTATGTTTTGAATGTATACATGGTAATTCTGTCACAATGAATTGTAAAGATCCTCTTCCACTCGTAGGTACTCTTGAACAAGATTTCCTTCAATTGGCATCAGAGCACTCGATTTTTTGATATTCCAATTTATTGCTGCAAAAGAATTGCAAATACGTTCTTGGTGGGTGCATTTCTACTCTGTTTAATCGTTAAATTGTTGTGGATGTGCAAATTTATGGATGTTTTTGTGGATGTTAGCCTCGGTTTGATTTAATTCTTTTACATTTGCAGTTGTTTGTAAAGGTCCTTACGCTTTTGGGCATTAATAATTGTTATCGAGTCTGTATTCAAAGTCTATTTCAGTTTTGAGTCGTTCGTGAAAAAGGTCGGAGCAAGCATTACGGTTCTTCGAGGAAGGAGACGATCAAGGGTTGATCGCATCATGCAGACGATGGAAATGCGAATGTTATTGATCGCTCGGTTAGACGATGGGGTATACGATCAAGTGTTGTTCGCATCGTGCAGACGATGGGGTACGCGATCGTTGTTGATCGCATCGTGTCGACAATCGGGTACGTGATCAATGAGTATCGGGTCGTGTAGACGATGGGATGCTCGCATATCATTTAACGCGCGCGCACACTAGACGATCGTTTAGGTCAGCAAGCTTCGTCGTTTAGTAACTGACTAACCGATTGCATAGTAACGCAAGGTAAATCGTTTACCTGTCGTTGCGTTAAGTGATCGCATAGAAGATCGTTTTGGTCAGCAAGCTTCATTGCTTAGTAATTGACTAAATGATCGCTTAGTAACAAAAGGTAAATCGCTTACCTGTCTCTACGTTAAGTAATCGCATAAACAATTGTTTTGGTCAGCAAGCTTCATTGCTTAGTAACTGCCTAAATGATCGCATAATAATGCAAGGTAAATCGTTTACCTGTAACCGCATTAAGCGATCGCAAAGACGATCAGACTTCGTAGCCTCGTTGTTGTTTACGCGATCGTTTTATTTTGCTTCTATCGTTTAGTGCACGTTGGACGATCATCTACCTATGGTGTTTCTACACGATGGAGTCTTCCTAGCGGTTCAAGACCTGGTTCACTTGTGAACCAGTTTGCTCGATGAAAAATGTAATAGATATGGTTATTTCATTCTTGTTTTTGTAAAGGCTCATCTCGGTCCATTAATCCTTTATTTATTACATGCGATGAATTTTTTAATTTGTCATATAGTATGCACATATAGTAAATCCTACCTTAGGTTATGCATTGGTCATGCATCATCTCTTTATTGTAATTGTTATAATTTAGAGAAACATGTTTTAATTTACATAAGTGCATGCTCATGCATCATATAATATAAGGGTTATATTTATGTATGCTTTATTTATTTAACGTTATATTTATAAGTGTTATAAATGCTTCGTTATGTGGGATGAGTGTTTTAGTTGTTTATTTTATAAATGGTTATAAAATGAAATTATAAATAAAATAATTAGTAAAACATTAATATGTAGCAAGTTTATCTATAGTAGACTTTTTCTTGAAGGCGGGTTCTATCTAGGCTGGGGTATTTAAGATGACGGCAACGGAATACCCCTACCTGGGAACCTACCTGGAAAGGTAATTTAGATAGATTTGATACATGCATGCTAAGGCTAGTCCATTAAAGAGTTTAAGGTGACTACTTGGATTTGTTTTTTTTATTATTATTTCAAAGACAAAAGTTTTTTTAAAAAAAACTTAATAAATGACTTAGATCATCATCAGTAGTCGGATTGTCTAAGTTAATAAACCCCTAGGTAGAACATTCAATGGGAGGTTCTTGGGGCATTTGATGATTCATTTTCACCTCTCGCATTTCTCCCTCATAGTCCACACCGTGAGATCTACTTTAGGCCTCAAGGCACCTTTGGTGTGTCCCCCTAACGGATGGTGTTTGGGTAGGTCAATATCAAGGTGTATGGAGAGATTGTTCATAGTAAGTGGGAGCGGGAAGTGCGACAGTATATCCCTCGGTCTCCCTCGTTGGATTGAATAAAGTTTTTGCGCATCGCCTCATGGCATCCTGGGTGTGTCCCCCTATAGGATGGTTGTTTTGCGCATTTCATTATTTGATCTTCTATAAGAGGATAAGGTTACTTAGTCTCTTGTCCTAATCTACTTTTTTTCCCGACGGTGTGCGCATTAGGGTGGGACTCCGAGGCAAAAAACGAGGGGTTACACTTACACAGAATTGTTAAGGGTTAACTATTCTGGACCGAACAAATGGAGGCTATTAGGTTTAGTTCCAAGAGTTGGTTCTGCCTAATGGTTGAGAAGGNAAAATCACTTCCGCATATGGGGTATCCCAGCACATATGCTTGAGGCAAATCCCAAGAAGTTGGAATCATGATCGAGGTTGCTTCTTTGTAGGCTACCCGAAAGGTACACGAGGAGGTTACTTTTATGATTCATCTGAGAAAAAGGTGTTTGTTTCCACGAACGATAATTTTTTGGAGGAGGATCATATCAGGGAGCACAGTCCACGTTGTAAAGTCGTGTTAAGTGAGCTTTCCAAAGAAACTACTGAAACATCAACAAGAGTTGTTGAAGGACTTCCTTCATCAACCAGAATTGTTGATGATAGTTCATCTGGTCTGTTGGTTCCACCTCAAGAGTCGAGGGAACCTCAACGCAGTGTGAGGGTTACGAACCCGCCTGATCGCTATTTGGGTTTCACGAAAATCCTAGCTATGGTGATAGATGCCGACGTTGAGGATTCGTTGTCTTATAAAAAGGTAATGGAGGATGTTGACCAGGATGAATGGGTCAAAGCCATGAATCTTGAGATTGAGTCGATGTACTTCAACTCAGTATGGGATTTTGTAGATCAGTCTGATGGGGTAAGACCTATAGGTTGTAAATGGATCTACAAGCGCAAAGGGGGTGCTGATGGGAAGGTGTAAACCTTCAAGGCTCAACTTGTGGCAAAGGATTATACCCAGGTGGAAGGAGTCGACTATAAGGAGACTTTCTCACCTGTTGCCATGTTAAAGTCAATCCACATAATAGTGCATCGAGGAGATATGATCGTCACGAAGATCGCCTCGGAGCAAAAAGCGATCGTTCAGAGCAGGGGTCACCGCTACAGTGTTTGAGGGTCACCTTCAGAGCATGGGTCTACGGGACTGCCCACAACTGGACTAGGGCAAGTGGGAGATTTTGTTACACTGGGTTTTTATGCCCTAGTTTATTGTTTTGTGCCTGTTTACTCGTACTCCCCACTTCGCTTTAGAACAAGTGGGAGATTGTTGGGGTTTATGCCCTAAAGTCTTGTGTCCAGTAGTATGTAAACAAATTTGTACAAACACTTGTGATGTATAATATAAATGATATTTACTTCACTACTTGACTTTGCACATTTAGATGTTTTTTATTTTACCAAAAACAAATAAATTTAATATCCTTGGTTATCTGTATGTAACTTAAGCATGTATGTGGTGACATACAAGTGGATCATGCCTTGAGTGATAACCAAAATGGTCTGTAGTATATGGATAT
>NC_052349.1:68510034-68553167 GCF_009727055.1 Benincasa hispida
ATCAAGCTACCAGGGGACCTTATAGACCTTGGCTCAAGTGCTCTAATGGTACGGTGAATAGCTGAACAAACTCCTTCTAGTCACGAATATCCACCATCTGTTAACTGCCAGACATTTCCATAAGGAACTAACAGTTGACTCTCTTTCTGCCATAGATTATTTCTATGTCCATTGGATATATACCAATCATCAGTACGATGCCTTTCCACAAGATGCTCGTAATTACGCAGGACATTTACCGTTTTCCCCCTGTAATTAAAAAAAAAAACAATAAACAAAATACAAAACATTATCCTCCTTAATACCTGATCCTCCCTCAATGAACAAGACAACATAATCCTAACATGTTGCTGAAAACTATCTCCCAGGGCCATGAGAATGTGTTGGCACCACCATTCGGGTGTCTCAGCCCTAGAATACCTTAAGGAGCTATCTAATCTACATTTTAACCCCCCTGCCTCAGGGGAAGGAGTGGAATTCCATCTTTGTAGCTGAGTTTCCCAACTCCCAAGATCAAGACGAATCCCGAAATGGTAGGTTGAATCGTGACTTGGCCACTCATCACCCATACAAATCAAAGAGCGCACCTCATAGGCGAATTCATACTCTAACTCAGGATTGAGTCATGTTACTTGGCCTCCTAGTGAATGAGTCTTAGTCATGAACGATGTTATATATAACGATACGTTAACTATCTCATGGTTAGGTCTTACAAACTTTGTAATAGGAAGCCCCGAAGCCCCCGCTCGCATTGTCCCCTACACGAATATTTAGGAAAGAACCATCTGGAGTTAAGTCACAACAATGTGACCATATTCTCCAAAGTGGGCCGCATCCAAACATACCAGTCGTAAGGTTTCTCTCTCTTCTTCTCTTCCTTTTCCTTCTGTCCGAGTGGTGATTGTTCGAGGTAGACGTTTGGGCTTTAGACTCCCTGTGAAGAAGAAATCTTCATCTGGTATGATCTCTTGATCTCTTTAGCATTATGAATGCATATTAGTATGTTTTGAATGTATATGTGGTAATTCTGTCACAATGAACTGGAAAGATCTTCCAGCATTTCAGATTAGAATATCTTGAGCATATTTTGATTGTGCTATAGTAATCCCATTTGTGTGTGTGATGAATTTCTATACCCAAATTCAGTGCCTAGTTGTTGAATTAGGTATTCCATGAATTTTTTATTCGTTCCTTTTAGAATTATGTCATCAATGTAGATAAGCATTAGTATGAGAGATGAGTTGCTATTAAAGATAAATAAAGAAGGATTGGAATAGGGATTAGTAAATTAAGTATGAAGAAGATATTGTGAGAGCCATTCAAACCATGCTCTTGGAGCTTGCTTCAAGCCATATAAAGATTGGTTGAGTTTGCACACAAGACCATGTTGTTCTTGATGTTGAAAGCCCAGTGGTTGTGCCATATAAACATCTTACTTTAGGTGACCATGGATAAAGGCATTTTTGACATCGTGTTTTCATTGAAGAAACTCTTAAACAAGAGTATCCATGAGTTGATATGGATCTTTCCGATTTCATTGTGACAGAATTACCACACATACATTCTAACAAACAGATATGCATTGTAACACTAATTATAGGCATGCTTTAACAATTAAAAAACAAAATACTGAGTAAATACCAGTTGAAGACAATCTTCACTCGAACTCAGTCCAGCGGAAGCGAACTCTACGCTCCTTATTGCCCAGCAAATAGTCGCCTAGCACGATCGTCTACACAATCGACAGTCCACGAACTAACAACAACCGGGGACGACACCACCACACAAAGCCCTCGGTATTCTCATAGTGAGAATCCAAAGGGTCGAATTTTATGGAATAGGTAGAGGGGGGACGAAAAGACGATCGTGTTGAACGAAAAAAGCAAGTGGGAGATAGTAGAAGATTATCGTATAGTCGGGTGCTTGTCGTTTAGAGAAAGGTACACGATCGTGAAGGTTTTACTAAGCGATCGAGCGATAGTTTAGGTCTGCTTGGCATGCTAAGCGATCATTTAAAAATCGCATATGATCGTTTAGTGTGCGGGTGTGCGATCATTTAGGACGATGGGCGCTATCACATAGGCTCTCAAGGCTAAGCGATCGTAATGTTTTCACACCATGAGTGAATTTTCAAACCCCTTACAAAATGAAAACCATTTTCATTTTATTCTTCAGTTACAAGAAATGAATTTGATATTCTGACTTTCGCACGATTCCGGAGAAATTCTCGATCAATTATCTCATAACCGCCTAATTAAATAAATAATGAATATAGTCGTATTATATTCTTAACCTATAGTTTGATATCATATATCTACTATAGTAATTTCTCCTCTACTTGATATAAATCATATTTGTATCCAATTTCCTCCAAAATGATGTATCTCATACATTTAGTGAATTATATCATATATAATTAACCAGTTAAATTATATCATATAAAATCAAACTCCCTCTTGTCAATTTGAACATTTCAAACTGACCCAAAAACGTATTCTCAACTTTATCCAAGCTACCAAGGGGACCTTATGGACCTATGGCTCGAAGCTCCAATGGTATGTGAATACCTTACTAAACTCTTTAGCCACGAGATCCTCCATCCGCTAACTGCCAGGCATTCAACTAAAGACCAACAGCTGAACTCTTCTTACCACAGATATATTTGTGTGTCCATCAGATATAACCAATCATGAATACGATGACCTTTCACATATGCTCATAAGTACAGCTGGGCCAATTTATCGTTTTGCTCCTGTAGTTACATCTCACTCCTTAAGTACCATGATTCCTTTAATGAACAATACAACATAGTCCAACTATGTGTGAACACCTCTCGAGCCAAGAAGAAGATGTGTGGCGTCATATCGTTTCAGCCGCTGGAATTAGCCCTTCAGGGACTATCTATCTACTTGGCCCTGTTCGGGTAGCTTTGGAGTCGGTGACCTGGCCCACTCGCACCCATTGCAAATCAAGGACCACCCTGCAATGGAGGAGTTTCCCGAACGTCACTTAGGATGAGGTCATGTTACGCTATGGTATCCTAGTGAAATGAGTCTTCATCGATGACGTGGTTATAACAGAGATTGGTCAATATTTCTGTTGGTCAGTGTATTATTTGTATAGGACCGGCCCCCCGAATCACATGTCCTACACGAATGAATCAATCAGACGCATCTATGACAAGTAAACACTTGCTGACATTCCACAAAGCGTGGGTTTTCGTCTGTATGTTCTATCGTTTTGTTTTACCAGTGATAGGTTGCTCCTATTTCATTATATAAGATTCATTTCTTCTGTTTGTCAATTGGAGGGTATTACACAATCCCAAAACCGTAAAGACCCTATTCGGTGAATAGCCAGAGGTGAAACAGTGGTCTGTCTATGTAACAAAGGACTGTAGATCATAGTCCCTATATTCAATACTACAGACATTTTGTTATCATTAAGACTGATCACTTGTATGTCACACATCATGCTTAGTCATAGTAACCAGGGATTTTAGGTTTATTGGTTTGTGGTAAAGAAAATCAACATTCACTGAGCAAAATCAAAGAGTGAAATAAAATATCTATATATTATACATCAAGCTTCGTTACAAACTGTTTAAACTACAAGCACGAGAACTTTAGAAATCAACCCTAACAGTCATAATCTCTATCTAAGTTAACACGGAGGGAAAGTATTACCATATATATATTTGCTTGACCACTAGACTAAACATCTCTTCATAACTTAACATCTTCAATTCGAAGTACCTTGAGCCACGAGCTTAGCTTTGTATCTCTCAACATTCCATCTTCTTTCAACTTAATTTTGAAGACCCATGGTAGTGTTAGGAGGGCGAATGAAAGATCCCAAGTGTGGTTGTTCGGAGAGTTGTGCATCTCCATAGCTTGCTTCAATAAGGAGTTTTCGATGTTGTATACTCTTGGGTTCTGTTATTAGGACTTTCTTATGTCGGTGATGTTATAGGTCTTGAAACAAGCTTGGATTGAGTTTTGGATTTTGTGGAGTTTTGTTTTTTTTTTTTTTTTTGTGATCATTGGGTGAACATTTCTCATGTGTGATGAGCTAAAATAAGTTTGTGCATCAATACTTGATTTTTCTTTAAAGGGTGCATTGGGAATTTGATCTGTACAAGAAGAAGACAAGTCACTAACTAGATTATCAGTGATATCTAGAAAAGAGTTTTCCTATAATGAGAGAGGTGAAGCATTAGAGGTGGGAATGATTTTTTTCCAACTTCTGTGGCCAATTATTCTCATTTTGCAAATGAAGTTCTTCATGTACATTAACGACATCTTCTTCATGATAATCCTTTGAGATGACTCTAGTAGTTAATGGGCTAGCGTTTATATCATTGGAGGGACACTCTTCCTTAATGAAATGTTCAATTTAATTGGACCGAGTTGCTTATTTGTGGGTAGCAATACTAACTTCATCATCATAATTCATTTGGTAGGATCCAATTACTGGTAGATTACAATTTGTGGCATCAGAATGAGCTTCTTTTGTGATGTCCAATTGCTTGGTAGTTTAGGGAAACTCCATTTATTTTGTTGTTATAGTAGGCTGCTATGAAATATGGAAAATGGATGTTAAGACTGCCTTTTTTAATGGCAATCTTGAAGAGACCATCCACACGAATCAACCAGAAGGATTCATTGAACAAGATCAAGAGCAAAAGGTTTGCAAGCTTAATCGGTCCATTTATGGATGGAAACAAGCATCTTGATCTTGGAATATAAGATTTGATACTGTGATCAAATCTTATGGCTTAATTAAAATGTTGATGAGCCTTGTATTTATAAGAAAATCATCAATAGCTCAATAGTTTTCCTCGTGTTGTATGTGGATGATATCCTACTTATTGGGAGTGATGTAGGTTTTTTGACTAATGTAAAGAAAAGTTTGGCCGCCTAATTCAGAATGAAAGATTTGGGAGAGGCACTTGGTATTCTAAGGATCCAGATCATCAGGGATCGTAAGAACAAAAGGTTGGCCTCGTCTCAAGCATCGTATATTGACAAGATTCTTGTCAGATATTCGATACACAATTCCAATAAGGGTTTATTACCTTTCAGGCATGGATTTGTATTGTCTGAAGAGAAATGTCCTATGAATCCTCAAGAGGTTGAGACAATGAGATGAATTCCCTTTGCATTGGCTGTTGTAGCCTTATGTATGCAAGTTAAGTACTAAACCTGTTATTTTCTATGCTGTAGGAGATTGTCACTAGATATCAATCCAATCTAGGAGTAGATCACTGGACAACGATCAAAACAATCCTCAAGTACCTTCGAAGAATAAGGCACTATATGCTTGTGTATGGAGATAAGGATTTGATCCTTGCAGGATACATGGACTCTGACTTTTAAACTAATTAGGATTCTCGAAAATCCACATCAGGGTCAATGTTTACTCTAAATGGAGGAGCTATAGTTTGGCGAAGCATCAAACAAGGATGCATCGCAGATTCCACTATGGAAGTTGAATACGTAGCTGCTTGTGAAGCTACTAAAGAGGTTGTTTGGCTTAAGAAGTTCCATACTAATTTGGAAATTGTTCCAAATATGTCTTTGCCTATCACACTTTATTGTGATAACAATGGTGTTGTGGCAAATTCTAAGGAACCTAGAAGTCATCAAAGAGGCAAACACATAGAGCGAAAATATCACTTGATTTGGGAGATTGTGCATCGAGGTGATGTGATTGTCATGAAGATTGCTTCAAAGCACAACGTTGATGATCCATGTAGAAAGGCTCTCAGAGCTAAAGTGTTCGAGGGTCATCTAGAAAGTCTGGGTCTACAGGATATACGACATATTGTCTAGGGCAAGTGGGAGATGTTACTGAGGTATCGTGTATGCCCTAGTTTATTGTATTTTGTACTTTATTTGTATTGAACATTTGGCTGCCTAAGCTTTAGGACAAGTGGGAGATTGTTGGGATTGGTGTTCTAAATCTCTATTGTATTCTTGTTGTTTGTAAACATTGTATAAACAAATTGTTATTAAAAAGATAATTGTTATTTTATGAACATATATTCAATTCAATAAACCAAGATCCTAGGTTATTTTATGTAATTTAAACATATATGTAGAGACATACAAGTGGATCATGTTTAAATGATAACCTAAACAGTCTGTAGTAGATGAATAAGGTTATGTATCTTATCCTGGTGACACTATGGATACGACCCACTTTGTAGATGTTACAAATGTTGTAAAGTGTTACAAATAATCTGATCCTGATCACTCATGTGGAGAAATGTGAGCGGGGTATTGTTGGGTTTTATGTCTTAAATCGCGCGGTTTGTAAACTGATAAACATTTTCTATTATCAATATACTTGTTATTGATCTCATAAATTGTTTGAAAGTCTAAATCCATAAACTAATACCCATGACTATTATATGAGACTTGAACTTTATGTGGAGACATAAGAGAGGATCGGGTTCGAGTAAATAGTCAAAATGATCTATGGTACATGAATGAGGTTGGGTACCTAATTTTGATAACACCATTGGATGCGGCCTACTATGTAGTTGTTACAAAGAGTTGTAAAGTGCTACATACGATGTGATCCTAATTAGTACATGTTATGACATGAAGAGTGGGGGCGTCCTATGCAATGAGTTTGCATAAGATCAGGACCAAGAAATAAGTCACTCTTATTTTATAACGTTGTTTACTGTTTAAAACTGACTATTTCACCTAAATGACCTAGGTAACTCGATCTTAATCCTGAGCTAACTATGTACTTCTGTTTATTCGGGATTGCCCTTAGATTTGCCTAGTTGAGGGTTGGCTCAACAGCGCCGGCTCAATAAGACTCCCATTTCAGGGGTAAGACCGGATAGATAGCTTGGGATATAGGGTACAAGACGGAGTTCACGCCTACCCGATTTAGGGATAGAAGAAAGGTTGTTCTCTCAAGTACTGAATCCAGGTCTTTAACAAGGGGCCCCACCCTCTCATTAGGCTTAGAGAGTTTGGTTTGGTGATTGGATCACAAGCCAGTTGTTCATTAGAGGATCAGTAGGGACTTGAGAAATAAGACGTAATCTCGGGGATAAAACAGATATTTGACCCAGCCGTTATTACGAACAACATGTGAAGGGTCGACTTGCTGATTATGGTTAAATCATATGGACATAATATATCTAAAGTGAGGGGAGAGCAACTATAGGCTTTAGTGGAATGACCCATTAGTTAACGAATGGGGATTAATTTGGTCTAATGAGTTTAGCCAATTAATCTCGAATCATTGGAGTCCATGATTTGTAGGTCCGCGGGTCCCCCTACTAGCTTGTAACGGACTATCTCTAGAATAGCATGATAAGTTAATTTGAAGCGTTCAAATTAGAATTAAGAGAATTAGTAATTATATGAGATATAATTATATGTTTAATTTTAGAATTAAACGGAATTCGGAGATTATTATATTTAAATATGATTTTAAATATATAAAGATGGATATGTTGATTAAAATTTAATTAATTTTGATATTAAACTAATTAAGTTTTAATTTAATTAATTAACTATGAAATTAATTAAATTTTCATTTTTTAAATCAAATAGATTATTAAAAATCAAATTTTTTGATTTTTTAGATAAAAATTGGAAATTGGAAAACAAAACATAGCTTAATTGGAAAAATGGGTTTTCCATTATCCATCTTTGATAGCTCACACATGAAGCAACTCATTGCCTTTTGTCTTCTCAAGCATGAGCTGCTAAACTCATGAACTCTTCTCTTTGGCGTTGTTGATCTCAATATAATGAAGAGATTGGAAGTGAAAATCGAGCATGCAATCATACAGAATTTTGAAAAAATTCGGTTTGAAGAAGGTTCTTCAACAGGGTGTTGCAATGAGGCTTTCTCCTTCATCCCTTGATTCAAGCTTGTTTTGAGTCCCACAACTCAATCTAGAGCACCAAGAGAATAGTGGGGAAGATCTTGAGGTGGTCTACAATAAGATATGGAGAAGATATCAGCTGAAGATAGAGCTTTGAAGAAGTTCTACAAGAGGTATCTCTTGAAACCCATTTTTTCTACAGAAGCATGCTTTATATTATGCCAAAATTAGTGAATTTGAATGCTTAGATGATCCTTGTACTTTCGCTGCTATTGATACAATCCTACAGGTATCCTATACAAAACGTTTGTATAAGACCAGATCATGAAATGACTAGTCTTATTATATAACCTCGTTAATAGTAGAGACTTACATTTCACCAGTAAGACCATAGATGACGTGACTTTAATCCTGAATGAGTTATGAACTCCTGCCTATGTGAACAGTCCTTTGATTTGTATGGGTGAGAATGACTAGATCGTCGGCTCAATATGTCTATCATTTTGGGGATTCGTCTGATTGGGGAGTTGAGAACACAGCTACACAAGACGGAATTCACTCATTCTCTGATGTAGAGGTAAGTAGATAAATTTCTCCCTTAAGGGCTGATTCTGAGACTTGAACAATGTGACCACACCCTTTCTAGACCTAAGAAAGATTTAGTCATAGTTGGACTATGACTTATTGTTCATTAGAGGGATCAATAGTATTTTAGGAGTTAGATTTAACTGCAGCGATAAAATGGTCATTTTTGCCCAGCTGTACTTATGAGCAATTTGTGAAGGATCATTGTAATGTTGACTAGTTATATTCAATGGACACTGAAATATATCTGTAGTGCGAAGAGTACAACTGTCGATTTTTAGTGGAGTGACCGACAGTTAATGGATATTGGGTAATTTAATTAAAGAGTTTAATTAATTATCCAAGTACTATTGGAGCTTCAATTTACAGGTCTATAAGGTTTCTTTTATAGCTTAACAGAGATTATTGAGAATTAATTTTGGATTAATTTGAGAGGAATTAAATATTGAATATGATTCAATACTAATTATAACAATGAATTTCATATATTAAATTTACTATAAATATGATTTATATTAAATATGGTAGTGAGAAATTAAATATTTAAATATGATTCAAATATTAATTATATGGATGAGATTCATATAATTGAATTTAGTATAAATGTGATTTATATTAAATACCATGCATTGTTAAGAGAAAAAAAAACAATAGGTTTTATTGTATTTGATATAATATAAAAACTGTAGGTTTTGTGTTATATTTGATTATTAACATATAGTATACATGTATATATATATAATTGTTGGGGTTGATGCCCTAAAGTCTTCATGTCCTTAGTTGAAACAGATTATACGAACGTTTATGTGTATAATATATGATATTTTTACTTCACATCTTGTATTTTGCTCAGTTGCTTGCTTATTTGCTTACCACAAACCAATAAACTTAAAAATCTCTGGTTACTATATGTAACTCAAGCATGTATGTGGTGACATACAAATGGATCATGTCTTGAGTGATAACCAAAACTGGTCTGTAGTATAAGAATAATAGGAGGGAAACCTTTATCCTGGTAACACTACAGATGCGGCCCGCTTTGTGGAATTGTCACAAGTTGTTTGTGACTTGTCACGGATGTCTGATCCTTGATCATTTGTGTTGGGAATACGAGCAGAAATGCGTCCTATACAAGAGTTTGTCTAAAACCTAAACACGAAGTGTTAACGTCTCGTTATGTAACACCGTTCATGACAAGAGACTTCACTTCACTAGGATGACCATAGGTAACATGACCTCAATCCTGAGTGAGTTGGGAACTTCCTGCCATTGAGGGCGGTCCTTTGATTTTGATGGGTTGTAAGTGGCCAGGTCGCCGATTCAAACCTACCATTTTGAGGATTCGTCTGATCTTGGAGCTGGGGAACTCAGTTACACAAGATTGAATTCACTCCTTCCCCAAGGCAGGGATAAGTAGATTAGATAGCTCCCCTAAGGGCTGATTCTAGGGCTTGAAACGATGTGGTGCCACACATCTTCTCTTGGCCCGAGAGATGTTCACACATAATTGGACTATGTTGTATTGTTCATTAGAGGAATCAGTGGTACTTAAGGAGTGAGATGTAACTACAGGGGCAAAACGGTAATTGGCTCAACTGTACTTACGAGCATCTGTGAAGGGTCATCGTACTCATGATTGGTTATATTCGATGGACCACAGAAAATATATTCTGTGGTAAGAAGACGTTCAGCTGTTGGTCTTTAGTGAAAAGTCTGACAGTTAATGAGTGGATCTCTTGGCTAAAGGTTTAGTCAGCTATTTCACGAATCGTTGGAGGCTTTGAGCCAAACGTCCATTAGGTCTCATTGGGTAGCTTGGATAAAGTCAGAATCAGTGTTGGGTTTAATTTTG
The DNA here is from genome assembly GCF_009727055.1 of Benincasa hispida. Taxonomy (NCBI): domain Eukaryota; kingdom Viridiplantae; phylum Streptophyta; class Magnoliopsida; order Cucurbitales; family Cucurbitaceae; genus Benincasa; species Benincasa hispida. The sequence continues at coordinate 68,520,333 of NC_052349.1, forward strand.
AAATGTTCAAATTGACAAGAGAAGTTCGAATTGTATATGATATAATTGGACTAGTTAATTATATATGATATATTGGCTAAATGTATGAGATACATTATTTTGGAGGAAATTAGATATAAATATGATTTATATTAAGTAGAGGAGAAATACGATAGTAGATATGTGATAATCCAACTATAGGTAAAGTTATAATATGATTATATTTATTAATAATTTAATTGGTTAATGATATGATAATTAACCCAAAGTCTCGCTCGGACGGGCATTAATGGGGAACAACGTCGGTTATTGAACCTTTGAATAAAAATGAAAATCTGTTTCATTGAATAAATTCAAAAAAAGATCGAAAGGTTTTGCGTTTGGTGTTGGAAAACGTAATCGATCGCTTAAACTCAGAGAGCCTATACGATAGTCGCTCAGTGCCTAAACAATTGCATCACTAGCGCCTAAATGATTGCACATTAAGTCCAAAAACGATCGGTTAGCTTTTCCTAAACGATCGTATTAGTGTGTCGTGTTTGCTAAACGATCGCCTTACTATTTTTCTAAATGATCGTTCAGTAAATTCTACATGATCGTGTAATTTCTTTAAAGCGATAAGCCTTTTGTTATGTGATAGCTTCATATTTCTCTCCCACTTGCTTATCGCCTACACGATCAGTTCTTCCTTCAACCTCTACCAAACTCACCGAAGACTTAGGCTTTGGGTTCTCACTCCGAGAATACCCTAAGGTGTCCACACCCCAGATTACCCTTCTTAATCCAAGAAGTGAATGTGACGACAGTAGTTTACCAACCCTTTTTGTGGCACTTACTGCCTAACTAACATCCTTAACCTGCTTAAGATCCCTGGAATACATATATAACATTGATATTACCTTTTAACCTGGATTGGAAAGGTGACTGCAGAAGTTACAAACCTTTTGTGGCACTTACTGCCTATCTAACCTTATTAAATTTGCTCAAACATTGAATTGTACATAATCATTAATATACGAACATATTAACTCAGAACTTAACACATTTACATTACAGGGTTTCGCAGCATTGTTCATACATGAATATTACAACTTATTGAGCCTCATCTAGAATACTAGTCACTAGACAGACACATGTGTACTAACTATTACAGGTCTTCAATTACGCTTCCTTCAACCTGTTTCTTTGAGTGGCATAGCAGCAGCAGAAAAGTCTTTTGGGAACTCACCGCTACCTGAAAGGAAAACATTTGAAAGACATGAGCTAGAAGCCCAGTGATTGACTTAATAAAACATAAATATCATGCTTAAAGTGAAAGCTCGAAAACATTATACTGGAACTAAAACATGTCAAGCAACGTGTACATAAAACCTTTAAAACCATTGTATCTAAAATTGAATCTTAGTTGAGAATGAACATCCATCGCTCTAATCCCCAACGCCAAGCCATGGTCAGATGAGACCCTTACTTCGATCTCTTCATACTGAACTATGGCTAGGAGAGACCCCTACGTCGATCTCTTTAAACATACCGATGGGCATCTCAAGCAACTTTCTCTAAACATAAACATTGATAACTACTCTTAAACACCATTAAACATCATTATTCCCTAGTTGAGAACGAGCATACATTGCTCAAGCTCCCAACGTCTGATACCAGCCAAGAGACCCATACTTCGGCCTCCCTTTGCTGGTATATAGCCTAGAAGACCCATACTTCAGCCTCTCATTTAGAACTACCTACATGCACATGGAGTTTTCTAAGTACCGTCAACCGATTAGGTACATTTACTCAGATACCTTCCTTACCTTCAATATCCGGCTCACTTAAGTTGTCAAGTTATCGAAGTGCATTAAAAAGAATAATTTTCAAATATAGCATAGAAATCTCTTTAGGATACCTTCCCTACCTTCAATATCCTTTTCCATTGTGTTTAGGAATACCAACGCATATACTTTGACAACCTTAGGTATTTAAAACATAGTACATCAAGCTTCATTCAACCTTAGCTATAATCCTAACGCATGCTTCATACTTTGTAAAATAAGTTGGCTTAAATCATGTTGAACTAGCTTGTAAAAATCATTAGCTTCGAGTTAACTTTCTTACCTTAAAATATCGGCCTCAAATTCCTTGTAATTTGGCTGGGAGATTCAAACATTCACTTCGAGCCCTGATTAATCCCAGAATTTACCCCTTCTGCAAATTCTTCACATTTTTCTATTCTTCGTGTGAGATCTTTCTTTGGAAAAACAACCTCAAAAACTAGATTCTCCCACCTTTCGAATGGCACCGATCTCACTTAATTTTCTCAAGTCATTTTCCAAAACCGAGCTTCTGAAGTTTCTCTCCCTTTTATACTTCCTTCCGCCTCCCCTGTTCAAGGGTTAAACTGCCACCTCATCTAGCACTTAGTGCTTTCGGCCAATTCCCATTAGTGAGTTTCTTCAATTAATTTATTTTTTCCTTCTTTTCCTTCATAACCCATGTTCGGCCTTCGCTTCATAATATAAATTTAGCGTGCATCGCATACTCCATCATCTAATGCCCAGCGCCTATCATCGAGCATTCAACATCTATCATCTAGCACTTGTCGTGCAGCTCATCGTCTAGCACTGATGTTGATCGTGTAGTGCCAACGCCCCGTCGCTTAATGCTATTATCCAACGTATAGCGCTATCGTTTAGTGAGATCTTTTGTATAGTATAACGCCTAGCGCTTATCGTCTAGCTCAATCGTTTAGCAACTGATCTCGCTCTTCAACGATCTCGCTGATCTCGCTCTCAACGATCTCGCGCATAGCCTATCACCTGTCTCTTATACACATCTAGATGTGTATAAGAGACAGTCCTTAAATATCCGCCTACACGATCGCCTACCTCATCATGTAGTGCCTCACTTTGCTATACGATCGTCCAGTGCCCGTCTACACGATCGCCTACCTCATCATGTAGTGCCTCACTTTGCTATACGATCGTCCAGTGCCCGTCTACACGATCGCCTATCTCATCGTGTACTGCTGCACACTTACTATATAATCGTCTGCCCCATCGTCTTGCGCTCAACATCTCGCTTTCTTCGCTCTCGCTCACGCATACTCAACACATGAGCAACTCTTGGCAACGCCTCTTGCCAATACTTCGGCCAATCATACGTCCAACCTTACAAACGTATGGTTGCCTTCTCATTTTAGGTGTTAATGTCTCCTAACAGTTAACGCATGGGTCCTTTTTGACCTTACACTTAGCCAAATTTTCACTTACTTATGTAGGAATAATGGAGTATGGGGTTTACAATTACCTCCTTCTTAAAGAAATTTCGTCCTCGAAATTTGCTCAGACTTACTTATAACTAGAGTTTCACCACATCTTTTGGTCGTATACTTTACAACCTTCTTCTTTTCTTAACTCTTTCTTTCTCTCTTTTACTACGTTTCCCCTGTGCTACTCTGATATTAACTTTGTCCATATTAAATAATACCAGTACATATGAACAACTTAGTCATAATAGTTCACTGTATTTATTATATTCTCTTATGACTCTTCCATTCTCCACTAAGTCATAGTATTCATTTATTACTAGGGTGGTCTTTTTCTATTTCCTAGCAATACCACTGGAATATTCTTTTCCAGTTGTCATACCTTTGAATTACTTGCTAGCTGTGAAATCAATATTTGTGTCAACTAGACTTCTCGACCTAACCGAGGGCACTCTTCTTGGATGACCTTTCTATCCATACTTAGGAGAAGACACTCTTTCTACTATAACATTTCCCAACTATGGCTTACCATACTGTATACATAAGGTTTTCTTAACTATACTAGTCCTTAGCTCAGTCACAATTCAAACTTTGAGCTATTACCTGGAACATCAGCAGATCTGGACCTTTTCCTTTTTGTCTTCTGCTGACCATTTTGTTCCTTATTTTTATACTCAACGTACCCCTGGTACATTTCAAGCTCACTATTGCTTATCTTTTCCCTTCTTTTAGGATTAATTTGACTAGGACTTCCTCTAGATTACACCATTTTCCTTGAATTCACTAGAATAAACTTCACGTTTGCCACCAACCTCTGAGCAAACCTGCTACACATTTTATTCCTAGTGAAAAGTCTATGTTTACCTGCGTGACTCCTGACTTTCACTCAGGTACTGGTAGTGGATTGAGTAATCCTGCCGGGCTCTGCCCCCCAGGTTTCACTTGTTGACAAATCAAATATCGGTCTACCTACTCAGCTATGCCTTTCTTCATTGTAGGCCACCACTACGATCTCTTCAAGGTTCTATACATCTTGGTGTTTCTTGGATGCATGGAGTAAGCAGAACTGTGTGCCTATTCTAGAATAGCTTGCTTAAGCTGCAACACGTTAGGCACCCATATTCCTTCTTCCTTTACTAACATTCCATCTACTCCGAACTAAAAATCAATTCTTACTTTCTTACTCACTTCTGGAGATCGGGATCCTTCAACTATTCATGCTTAAGATCTTACCTGAAATGTAGCAATCAATCCTCCTGACTGACCTACTGATAGAGTGGCCCTAAAACTCCTAAACTTCTTGAGTAACATTCCTGATACCGATCCAAGAACTACTTTGGATCCCAAGGATTTCCTGCTCAATGTATCAGCTACAACATTTGCCTTACCAAGGTGGTACTCAATTGAGCAGTTATAGTCTTTGATCAGTTCAATCCATCTTCTTTGCTGTAGGTTCAGTTCCTTCCGATCAAAGATGTACTTCAGATACATTGGTGGGTCTTTCTCAATTCACTATAGCTTCAGTCTTCTGTGGATCCATACTCACTCCTGCTGCTGGAACCATATGACCAAGAAATACAACCTGGTCTCAAATCTATCTTAGAGGAAATCGTGGCTCCCTCTAACTGATCTAAGAAATCGTCTATACGAGGCGATGGGCACTTGTTCCTGCAACTGAACTTCCAACTTTTTAAGTTTTTCAGGTACCACAACTTGCCACATGGGCTAAATAGGCTTCACATCTTTTACTTAGCAGCTTCCTAGCCTCTACTACTAATATTAAGCTTCCAGAAAGTACTCTTTTGCTTCCTACAAATACTATCTCTTGCCTACCAAATCTCTTGAACATTATCTATTCTTAAAACAATCCATACGGTCGTAATATTTATTCAGGAAATCCATGCTCTAGAGTGACATCAATTCCAGAAAATCTAGTGGAATCACTTTATAAACTATAATTATCAATAACTACCCCAGAGCCTGTAAAACTCTTATACTATTACAACCTCTCCACAGCATAATAATAACTACTTACGGACATGCTCTTTACAATCTTTCTTACAAGCAATGCAACATGCTAAACAAAATCAAGGTATAGCACCATAAGCAACTATTTCATAAATATACTAGTACATAAAGTTACTTTACGATTCACAACATCAGAAGACTTCTTTGCTTCCTGGTGGGTCACTTCGTGCAACCTGCCCTGCCGTTGAGGTCGTCCTGCTCCCTTTCTCGTTTTTCTTCTCTTGAATCCCTTCCTTGGGCTCCTGAGCCACTAGGCTGACCTACCATCTGTCAAGTCATTCTGTGTTCTGTCTGAACTCCTCGAACTAGCTGGGGCATTCCTTCTTGAAATGTCCTACCTGTCAACACTAGAAACATACGTTTTTCTCTCTGTAACATGTCCCTCGATGATGCTTACCACAATTCGTACATAAGGGTTTCTTACCCATACTGGTTACTAGCTCAGTAGGATGCCAAAACCTTGATCTATCACCTATACTGACCACAAGTCTTGCCTTCTTCCTTCCTACACTGTGCTGACTTGTAGCTCTATGTCTTTTATCAATACCTATTAGGTCTTTCTCAATACCGTACTTCCTTTCTGAATCTGCCAGAATGGATTCGACACGTTCCGCCAACCTCTTGGCGATCCTTTAACTGAGGATCTGTTCCTGTCTGCGGAATCCTCGACTCCCCATCTGAAGTCGTTTCCTGATTTATCAGGTCTTTACCTGTCCCTTCACTAGAATCTGAATTCCCTCGAATATCGGAACTTCTAAAAGTAGGGTCAGGGTTCCCGTTGTCTGTCTGCCTGCTCTGCTTGCCACTTTTACTTGACATCTTCCGTTTTACATAGGTAGTACACATGCTAAGGACTCAGGACTCAGACTTATATATATAAAATTTTCCCCTTTCTTCCCAAAATCTTTTTCTTTGATACCAACTTGTCACACCCCCTCCCAGATTACCCTTCTTAATCCAGAAGTGAATATGACAACAGTAGTTACCAATCCTTTTGTGGCACTTACTGCCTAACTAACATCTTTAACCTACTTAGATACCTGGAATACATATATAACATTCACCATTACCCTCTTAACCTAGATGGAAAGCTGACTGCAGCAGTTACCAATCCTTTTGCTGGCAGTTACTACCTATCTAACCTATTAAATTTTGCTCAAACCCTGAATATATACATATCATTAATATACGAACATATTAACTCAGAACTTAACACATTTACATTACAGGGTTTCGCAGCATTGTTCATACATGAATATTACAACTTTATTATGAGCCCCCACTTGTAGGAATACTAGCATTAGTACATTCACACATCGTGTTACTAACTATGTACAGGTCTTCAATTACGCTTCCTTGCAACCTGTGTTCTTTGAGTGCACTAAGCCGCTAGCAGCAGAAAATCTTTGTTGAGAACTGACCGCTACTTGAAAGGAAAACATTTGAAAGACATGCAGCTAGAAGCCAGTTGAGTGACTTAATAAAACATAAAATCTCATGCTTAATTTCTGTAAAGCTGCGAATAGATAATATATTGGAACTAAAACCTAATAGCCAAGCAACTGTGTACATAAAACCTTTTACAAACCATATGTTATCTGTAAACCTGCAATCTTGTGAGATATGAACATCCATCGGCTTCTAAATCCCCAAAGCTAAGCACATGTACCCCAAAGAGGACCCTACCTCTAGATCTCTTCATACGTAATATATGGCTAGGAGAGAGACCCCTATGCTCGATCTCTTTTAATTATAACGCGAATCCGGGCATCTCGATACATTGCAGAAATAGCATTCATCTTAGGCCTTTTTACTTAGAATTATTGAGGGTTGTTAAGCAAGAATATGCAAAAATTACTGTTAGGACTTCATGAGGAAATATGAGCTTGCGTTGTTAGCATGAATGAATCCATGTCTAAACCCATTATAATGGTCGTTATTTATGCGTTCAATTGTTCTATCTTTGTAGCTAACGCAAGAGAAGTGGATGCAACGTGGAAACTCGAATATACTGCATAGATGGACATTGCATGCGAAGACAACTCTCCATTCGCAACAGGCGAAAAACACACATCGACTTATCGAAAAGATGGTTTTGGTTAAGATTTTTTGGCATAAATGTAATGATTAATTAATCTAAGTTTTAAAATCGTTTCTTTGTTTTTACAGAGTAGGAGAAGTCGTGAGGACGTTTTTCGATCAACCCGCATTGAGACACATTTGCGAGTAATCAGCTGTATGCGTTCACCATCGCATGGGAGTTACGATTGCGGTCATCGTGTAGAGTTGCGGTATTATGCGAATGCGGTCACCGAACAATTATGGCTACACGATAATGCATAATAGAGGGATCAATGCAAGGTGGGCGGAATGAACGCATCAACCCATCTACCTCGGGAAAATCAAAAGATGATGTTGACATCTCACCTACCACACCGTTAGCAGCAGGGATTCAGAAAGGACTAACACGCCGCGAATGTCAGAATCAGAGCAGTCCATTAATGCTGTCGGCGATCCAAGCTCTATATAAAGAAGCCGATGAGTAGAATTCCAACTTTTCCGGGGATTACCCTTGCAACCTAGGGTTTTCCCTGCAACCCAGACAAATGTGTGAGAAGACGCTTGAGAGTTCTTCACCTCCTTCCTCCATTCCGAGTGACAACCGGAGCTAGATCTCGAGAGAGTCAGCTCCATCACCCATCCATGGCACCACCGGCAGCCTTGACGCACATCCGCTGGAAGCAAGTCTTTACTTCCAGTCGGTCATTTCATTTTCCTTTCTTTTCTCATATTGTATTTTATGACATTTTGTGATTAATGAATTAATACTATTTGTTTTCAATCCATCTCCATCTTCTTTACTTAACATCTTTAACTTCATTGCATCACTTAGTGAAATTACTAGAGTATCGCATACTTAGTCATGTGGATAAGGGATATGAAGCATGTAGCAAACCACCGGAAGGTGTGAGTTGTGGGAGTGTGTGAGAAAACCTTATTTGCTTAGTGCAGAGCTGTAACAACGCCTGTCTATAGGCGGACGCATCGCTTGTCTATGAGTAAAGTCAGCAACAACCAACTGCCTGGGAGGGTAAGTGGTTGGTTGCATTAAGCAATGTATGCATTGTTCACTAGGAATATGAAAAATCTTGCGTCAACCAAGTTCATGCAGTTACCTTGTCTTATGAGCGCATCATTCATCACTTAGGTATACTCGGAAGAGTAGTCTAAAATCCAAATCTAAGACTCGGGAGAGCAGATTGGAACGTATAAGCAAGAATGGGGAACTTAGGAATAAGCTCCGTTTTCTATCACACAGCGTATGCACCCTACGGAGAGGATATTGCATGCGTCCAGGAAGTAGGATATGGTGGTTGTATGTGGTCATCTCAACATTTTCGCATACGTCCTAGAGTTAGGCTCAATGTGTGTAGCATGATTGCATGGCTTGCATTAACTAAGGTTGCCCTTGCAGTCACTCTTAAGTATTGCAATGAAAACATCTCCGCATTTTATCTATTTTTTTTTTCCATTCATTTATCTCATGTCAATAGTTGTCGTGTCCCTACCTCTCATGCATATTTTCATTGTGTTGTCTGTTAGCTAGGAGTAGGAGTAGTGTTAGCTTAGAAACCTCTCCATCATTCTTTTATTCAACCGTCACATGCACAATCACTGTATTCATCTAGCTACAAGTCCCTGAGTTCAACCTCGGATCACCCTAGAAACTTGCGTTCGCATTATACTTGGCGTGAGCGCAAGAAAACTTGTGATAGGACACATGGTCATTGCATACATTTGTTAACGCATATTTATTCCAATGCATGACCATCGACGCATGACTATCAACGCATACCTTAAGAACGTGCATTGCATACTGCGTCCAAGGGATTTTATTTGTCGGGTAATTGACATTTAATTTCTCGTCATCAAGTTTCAAACAACTTCCTCTAAACATAAACATTGATAACTACTCTTCATCATTATTCCCTAGTTGAGAACGAGCATACATCGTTCAAGCTCCCAACGTCTGTTACCGGCCAAGAGACCCATACTTCGGCTTCCTTTTGCTAGTATATGGCCTAGGAGACCCATACTTTGGCCTCTCATTTAGAACTACCTACGTGCACGTGGAGTTTTCTAAGTACCGTCAACACCCTAGGTACATTTACTTAGATACCTTCCTTACCTTCAATATCTGGCTAACTTAAGCTGTCAAGTTCTCGAAGTGCATTAAAAAGAATAATTTTCAAATATAGCATAGAAATCTCTTTAGGATACCTTCCCTGCCTTCATTATCCTTTTTCATTGTGTTTAGGAATACCAACGCAAATACTTTGACAACCTTAGGTATTTAAAACATAGTACATCAAGCTTCATTCAACCTTAGCTATAATCCTAACGCATGCTTCATATTTTGTAAAATAAGTTGGCTTAAATCATGTTGAACTAGTTTGTAAAAACCATTAGCATGTGTTAATGATGACATGCAGAAATGCATGTCATCCAGGCCTTTTATTTAGAATTATGAAGGTTGTTAAGCAGAATATGCGACAATTGTGTTAAGAATTCACGAAAAAATGAGCTTGCGTCGTTCGGCATGATAAATCTTGGCTAACCCATTATTATGCGTTATTATGCGTTCAATGTCCTATTTTTGTAGCTAACGTAGGAAGTGGACGCAAATGGGAAAACCGGACTACCGCATAGACGACCGCATGTGGAGAAACTCTCCATCGCAAAGGCGAACGCGTTCGATCAACGCATGGGTGTTGCGGTAATCAGCTGCATGCGTCCATCGCATGGGAGTTACAATCGTCAAGCAATTGCGGTCATCGTGTAGAGTTGCGGTATTAAGCGAATGCGGTCACTGTACGATTGCAGCTACACGATAACGCATAATAGAGGGAATCAACATAAGATTGGTGAAATGAACTGCATCGAACGTACCTTGAGAAAATCAAAGATGATGTTGACATCTCACCTACCACGCCGTTAGCCAAGTAGAGATTCAGAAAGGACTAAACACGCCGCGAATGTTCAGAATCAAAGCAGTTCATTAATGTTTCGGGATCCCAGGGTCTATTTTATAAAGAAGCCGAATTGAGGCAGAATTTCACTCATCCAGGGTTTTTGCGCCTTAGGGGCGGATTCCTATGACAGACTAATGCGTAGAAGAAAAAGGCTTGAGAGTTCTTCATTTCCTATTCTCCATTCGAGTGAGACTGGAGCCTTCGACGAAGCTAGATCTCGAGAGAGTCAGCTCCTCCGCCCATCCATGCACCAACCGACAGCCTTGACGCACATCCGCTGGAAGCGATTCATTGCTTTCCAGCCGGTCATTTCATTTTCTCTTTCTTTTCTTATATTGTATTGTATTACAATTTTGGAGTAAGAAAATAATTACATGATGTGTTCAATGCATCTCTTGATGTCTTCCTTCGACTCCATCTCCTTTATTAAGCATCTTTAACTCTTCATTGAAATCACTTAGTGAGATTGCATTAAGAGTAATTACATACTTAGTCATGTGGATTAGAGGATTGAAGCAGTAGCAAAAACACCAAGAGGTGTGTGTTGCGTGAGTGTGTGGAGAAAACCTTATTGTTTGGTCAAAGCTGTAGCAAACGGCTGTCTAATAGGTGGACGCAACACTTGTCTATGAGTAAAATCAGCACAACTAACTGCCCGGGAAGGGTAAGTGGTGAACGCAATCAAGCAAATGTAAGCATTGTTTCACTAAGAGATAGGAATAAATCTTTGCGTCAGCCAAGTTCAATTGCGGTTTACCTTGTCTTATGAAGCGCATCATTCATCATTTAGCATACTTTGAAGGTTAGTCTAAAATAACAAATCTTAAGATTCGAGAGAGCGGATTTGGAACACATAAGGCTAAGAATTGGGATCCTTAAGGAATAAGCTTTCGTTTGCTATTACACAGTATATACACCCTACGGAGAGGTTATTTGGCATGCGTCCAGGAAGTAGGATATGGTGGTTGTATGCGGTAATCCGAACCTTTTTTTCATACACAACTGCAAACGTCTAGATTTTAGGGCTTTTTTTAGTGTGTTGTAGAAATGATCACATAGCTTGATGCGTCCAACAACTTACCCTCCCGGCAGTTAGTTGTTGCTGACTTTAGCTCATAGACAACATGCGTCCACCTATAGATAGGCGTTGCTATAGCCTTCGCACTCAAGCAAATAAGGTTTTCTTCACACACTCATGCAATGCACACACCTCGGTGGTTTGCTACATGTTTTCATATCTCTAATTCCAACATGACTAAGTATGGCAATACTCTAGCAATCTCACTAAGTGATGCAATGAAAGTTAAAGAAATGCTAAGTAAAGAGATGGAGTCCGAAGGAAACAAGAAAATGCATTTGAACACATCATGTAATTAATTCCTTAATCAAAAAATGTAATACCAAATACAAATATAAGAAGAGAGAGAAAAATGAAATGACCGACTGAAAGCAAATGACTTGCTTCCAGCGGATGTGCGTCAAAGGCTACCCGGTGGTGCCATAGATGAGCAGAGGAGCTTGACTCTCTCGAATCTAGCTGCCGGTTGAAGGCTCAGTCGTCACTCAGAATGGAGGAGGAAATGAAGTATCTCAAAGTTTTCTTCTTCACGTATTAAGTCTGGATCACAAGGATTCGCCCTAAGGCGAAAAACCCTGGATGAGTTGAAATTCTGCTCATCGGCTTCTTTATATAGAGCCTGGATCACCGAAAACATTAATGAACTGCTCTAATTCTAACATTCGCGGCGTCCTAGTCCTTTATGAATCTCTTCTGCTAACGGCGTGGTAGGTGAGATGTCAACATCATCTTTTTATTTTCTCGAGGTAAATGCATTGATGCATTCATTCCACCAAACTTGTGTTGATCCCTCTATTATGCGTTATCATGTAGCCGCAATCGTACAGTGACCGCATTCACTTAATACCGCAACTCTACACGATGACCGCAATCGCTTGACGATCGCAACTCCCATGCGATGGACGCATGCGACTAATTACCACAACACCCATGCGTTGATTGAACGCGTTCGCCTTTACGATGGAGAGTTTCTCCACATGCAGTCGTCTATGCAGCAGTCCAGTTTCCGCGTTTGCGTCCACTTCCTACGTTAACTACAAAAATAGAACATTGAACACATAATAACGCATAATAATGGTTTAGCCAAGATTCATCATGCTTAACGACGCAATCTCATTTTCTCGTGAATTTTTAACACAATTGTCGTATATTCTGCTTAACAGCCTTCATAATTCTAAATAAAATTCCTAGGATGACATGCATTTCTGCATGTCATCAGTTAGACATGGAAAACATACTTGGAAAACTCATACATTAGTAAACATCATGTGTTGGTCATGCTTTCAATTATAGAAATAAGTTGCTTACAATCACATAAAACTTAGCATAAGAATAACTTTGCAAAGCATAAACTTTATCATTTAGAAACATTAGTCACTCACAGCTCGTCGAGGCTCTTAAATGGTTTATATGCCTCTTCTAACTCTTTTTTGCCTGAAAGGACATAATCCCCGGTTAGATTCCTTAGAATTCTCAGCAAAATGCTTCAGGTAGCTCGCTTACTAATGAAACTTTCACGAACAAAACAACATTACTATTAAGATGATCATCATGAGCGAGATCATCTTCATCAGTGAGACTTACCACTTCCAGTGAGATTTATAACTTTCCAGCGAGATTTGTGACTTCTAGCAAGATTTGTACCTTTCCAGCGAGATTCAGCGCAAAACTAGCGAGATCTGCATCCTTAGCGAGATCCTCCTCTTCCTTAACTCACTCTTGCTCTCGCTCATTTTCTTATCTCGCTCTCACTCTCGCTCATTTTCTTGTCTCGGTCTCGCTCTCACTCACAATGGTGAGCTGCCTGCTTAATCTTCCCAAGCAGTTGCCTGCTTACGCACCGATTCCCTTTTTCAACTTCAAAAATTTATAACTCAAAATCCAGGACTCTTTTTAAGAAACTTTCTTCTAAAAACTTGTTTATAATTGAGTTAACTTTCTTACCTTAAAATATTGGCCCTAATTCCTTGTAATTTGGTTGGCAGCTTCCAACCTTCACTTCGGGCCCTTATTAATCCCAGAATCTGCCCATTCTACAAATTCTTCACTTTTTGCTATTCTCTGTGTGAGATCTTTCTCCAGAAAAACAACCTCAAAAACTAGATTCTCCCAGCTTTCGAATAGCACTGATCTCACTTAATTTTCTCAAGTCATTTTCCAAAACCGAGTGAAGTTCCTCTCCCTTTTATACTTCCTTCCGCCTCCCCTGTTCAAGGGTTAAACTGCCACCTCATCCAGCACTTAGTGCTTCCGGCCAATTCCCATTAGTGAGTTTCTTCAATTAATTTATTTTTAATTCCCTTTCTTCATAACCCATGTTAGGCCTTCGCCTCATAATATAAATTTAGCGTGCATCGCATACTCCATCGTCTAACGCCCAACGCCTATCGTCTAGCATTCAACGTCTATCGTCTAGCACTTGTCGTGCATCTCATCGTCTAGCACTGATGTCGATCGTGTAGTGCCAACGTCCCATCGCTTAACGCTATTGTCCAACGTATAGCACTATCGTTTAGCGAGATCCTTCGTATCATCTAACGCCCAGCACCTATCGTCTAGCTCAATCGTTTAGCAACCGATCTCGCTCTTCAACAATCTCGCTGATCTCGCTCTCAACGATCTCGTGCATAGCCTATCGCTTAGCTACTACGAGCATCGTTTACCACTGCGCAATTACTACACGATCGCCCAGCACCCGCCTACACGATCACCTACCTCATCGTGTACTGCCATTCATTTACTAGACGATCACTTACCCCTGTCTCTTATACACATCTAGATGTGTATAAGAGACAGGCCTATCTCATCGTGTAGCGCCTCACACTTACTATACGATCGTCTGCCCCATCGTCTTACGCTCAATATCTCGCTTTCTCCACTCTCGCTCACGCATACTCAACACATGAGCAACTCTTGGCAACACCTCTTGCCAATACTTCAGCCAATCATGCGTCCAATCTTACAAACGCATGATTGCCTTCTCATCTTAGGTGTTAATGTCTCCTAACACTTAACGTATGGGTCCTTTTTGACCTTACACTTAGCCAAATTTTCACTTACGTATGTAGGAAAAATGGAGTACGGGGTTTACATAAGGCTCATTTCTGGTGGGGTCGTCCCCGCTGCATTCGTCTGTTTGCGGTTGTTCGTGCTACTATAGTCGACGCATCTGCTGGGCGTTGGTTGTTCGGGTAGAGATCTTCCGCTGCATTGAGTTCCATAATTAGAAAAGCGTCTTCAACTGGTATGAGAACTCTCTCCCTGGTTATTTTGTTGATCAAAGCATGCCATTAATTACTGTTTGTTTACATAACTGTGCGTTTGAATGTATATGGTGTATTTTGGTCACGATGAAATTAGAGCGATCCGAACGCGCTCATGGAGCTCTTCATTAAGAGATCCTTCTATAATAAGTTAGTTATTATATATATATAATTATTAGTTAAATGAAATTATTATAATTTTAATTTAATTAACTCTCTCCCCTTAGTTCTCTCTCAACCAGAACGTGAGAGGTTCAGGTTTTTTAGAACACTCAATCATCTTCTTCCTCTATTGTTGACATAGAAAACTCTTTGTGTTTTCTCTCATTGGAATTCACATAAAAGAAAACTTCATCTTCTTTCTCCTCTCAATTTTTCCTTCTTCCAAAAGAAGCAGAGCTCACTACTCCTACTGAGTTCTCAAGTCCAAAAGAATACAGGAGATTCTATTTATGGTGGTGACCATTTTGGATTGTTGGTTTTTTGTACAAAATGTTCGTGACCAATTCGAGAAAATTCGTGAAGATTTTTTTGCCTTCAAGGGTATGTTTGCTTCTTTCCTAATTATTCCTAAAAGCATGCTGTAATTTTATTATGATGCATAATTTATTTGTTCTGTAAATTTGTGATTCTGTGAAAATTTAAAATTGGGACGATCCCTTTCCGTTGCGAACCTTCACCAGTTCTTTAATTAATTGTTGTCTAGTGATCTAATTCAGGTTTGGACTGAAATCTTTTGAAAACACCTACTGCATAGCAAATTTTAGGTCTAGTATATAACATTGCATACATAAGGCTACCAACAGCCGACACATAGGAGATCCATCTCATTTCCTCAACTTCTTGACATTGTTATCAAGCATTGCTATGTTGGGCTACAAAGTTTTTGTATCATAATGCTACGTTTCTCACAATGTTGCTAAGCTAGGCCTCAGCATTGCAATGTTGTTGTCAAACGTAGCTACTCTGCACTTTCTGAGCCACATGGTAAAGCACAATGTCGCAATGTTGTGTCTTACGCTACAACACAAAATGTAGTGCTTTGCTTCATTCTTCATCTGAAAATTCTCCATTCTTGCTCTTCTTCTTCAGCAACACTTGCCAAAAGCAAGGACACAAACTTACAAACTCGATAGCAATAATTAAATGCCCAAAACAACAAGCCCTTATGCATTTTGATTGCATCAAACACTAAATCTTAAGTGCAAGAAATCGAAACCATCCATTTTGCAAACCATCATTCAAAATTCAGAACAAACTCACTTTTTCTTTTATTTTCATTTCAAATCGAAAATCAAAATGCATGATTTGGCTCTGATACCAATTGAGGGAATCAAATTCTTCGTGAAAGCATGTGACGTGCATTTGATAATCAATTTGAAAAACACAAAATAATAGAGAAGAACATACAGAATTATGTATTACAAGATGAACAATTTTAAATCCTATAAGCATGCATTTCTACAGAGAAGAACTCACCCTTGTAGAACTTTTCTTCACGAATTTCCTCTCCATGAATCACGAACACTTCTTGTACTATAAAGATTCCACCAAGAACATGAACTCACAAGCAAGGACACCATCAACCAGTTTCCTCGCTATTCTCAAGAACAAGTACCAAAGGTGTGGGCTCCTTTGCTTTGGAAGGGAAGAATAACTTTGGTGAGAGGAGAGTTTCTTGAGAGAGAAAAAATGAGCATATTATCTCTTCCTCTTCACTTTCTGCAAAAACTTCTCCTTTTATTTAAATGAGAGAGAAATGGGAGTTATCTCAGACAATGAGAATTATTCTAAATTTATTAATTTAAGTATATTAAATTCAATTTAATATAAATAATTTAATATTTAATATTTAATTAATTAATAATTAAATATCACATATTTAATTTCATTTGGATCATAATCAAACAATATTCTCTCATTATAAACTAGAGTTTTAATATAAATCCTATTCATATTAATTTAACCTATAGTATTTATATGAATCTCATTCATAAATACTATAATACTATTCGAGTCTTATTCAAATATTTATTTCTCTCATTATTATAAATATAATTTTTTTAAATCTTATTCAAAACTAACTTATATTACAATGTATCTATATATTATTATATATAATTGAATGTTATATAATTAATTTTCTCGTTTAATTTGAACAATTCAAATTAATCCAAAAACAAGTGATACTTATTTTTATCCTTAATAATCTAGCAATTTGATCTCATGGACCTGCAGATTAGAAACTTTCAATGATACAAGATTAATTAATTAAATTTTTTAATATAAATTAATCAATATTCATTAACTATTGGTCACCCCACTAAAGACGATAGTTGAACTCTTCATACTATAGATATAATTTTCTGTCCACGGATATCACCAATCAACAATAAGTTGACCCTTCACAAATTGCTCGTAACTACAGTTGGGTCAAATTACTATTTTATCCCTGTAGTTACATTTAACTCCTTAAGTACCAACGATCCCTCTAATGAACAATTAGTTGCAACTATAAACTAGACTCCTCTTTAGCCAGTGAAAGAATAATGCGTCTCATTGTTCAAGACCCGAATTCAACCCTTAAAAGAGCAATTCATCTACTTTCCTTCAAGAGGGGAATGAGTGAATTTCATCTTGTGTAGCTCTATAACCAGTTCTCTACTCAAACAAATCCCCAAAATGTTAGACTTATTGAGTCGACGAATCTGGTCATTCTCACCCATACAAATCAAATAATCGCCCACATAAACATGAGTTCATAACTCACTCAGAATTAAGGTCAAGTCACCTATGGTCATCCTAGTGAAATGTTAATCACTTCAAGAAATGGCGTTATAAAGAGAGACTAATCATTTCGCGGTCCGGTCTTATACACTCTTTGTATAGAATAACCCCACTCACATGTCTCCACATGAACAATCAAGATTAAATTGTTTGTAACACTTTACAACTATTGTAACAATTACAAAGTGGATCGTATCCATATGTCACAAGGATAAAGTATCCAATCTTATCCATATACTATAGACCATTTAGGTTATTACTCAAACATGATCCAGATCTATTTGTATGTCAACCACATACATGTTTAAGTTCCATTAGATAACTTTGGATCTTAGTTTATTGTATTGAGTTAATGCAAACTAAATGTAGAATAATAATAACAATTTATTTTATTAAATAAATAATTCATATACAACATTAACAATCTACGAAACCCATGAGATTTAGGGAATCAACACCAACAGTGGTGTGATAATTTGACTGCCATTCAGCTTGCTTGTAACACAGTGTTTCATGTTCGTATGAAACACGTAGAGATTGATTTTCACTTTGTACGGGAAACGAGTTGTTGCAAAGACCTAGATTTAAAGTTCATCTCCACTGTTCACCAGCTTGCTGATTTATCTACCAAGCCTGCTACTGTGGATCGTCTACTCCTTTTGAGATCCAAACTCATGCCTTCATTTGCATTCGTTTGAGGGTTGATATTAATTGTGTATTATTATGAATTAATTGAATATTAATTCTGCTTTATTCTGTAGTAATTATGTATTAATAGATTTTATTGTACAGTTGTAATTACCACCAATTAGTTATTATATTCCTCATTCCTACTGATAAGACATTTTTTTCCCTATTAATATTATACTTCTCCCTTCATTTTGGATCAATGAAAAGTAATATTCAAAGAATATATTCTGATTTTTTTTTTCAAAATTTGGCTAAGAAATCAAGTCTTTTGTTTAAAAATGATGGAAAATTTATAAGAAATTGAGAGGAAATAGATTTTATTTCTAAAAAAATCAAAAATCAAAATCAAATGATTATCTAGAACTTAATTTCTCCTTTTTTGAGTTTAAATTTGAATGATCGAAAAAATAGTTAACTTTCCTACTTTTTTTGAGTTTAATGGTCAATTTAAAAACTAATTGGAAAACATAATCTGTCCTTCAATAAATTATATTTTTGTTTGTTTTTTATGACATAATAGTATAATATAGAAATTGTACATGAACAAAAAGAAACCACGATACATCTCTATTTCTACGATAGGTTTATATTTGAGTTAAATTCTTGTTGGTGACACACATATAATATTAAAATAATAGAACCCAAAAAGTAAATGGAGATGAAACCAACAATAGTGTAAGTAACTACCTGATTCACAATTCTTATTGTAAACACATGGGATACTATTACATTAAAAATGCTTCAACTTTGTTAAAATACTATAGACATGACTTAGGAAAACCCAGATTCCTAATGGGAATTAATTTTACAAAAAAGTAGTTTTGTTATCGTGAATAGATTATGAAAATTGTCCACCATAGAACAAAGAGAATCTAAACAGTAAAAATTAAGGTTTATTTCGGTGACCATTTTGTTGTTTGTTGTTTGTTTTTTAAAATTAAGTATATTTTCTTACATTTTTTTATAATATTTTTCATTTCTTAAGTATAAAAATTGAATTTTTAGTTTTCAAATTTTGGCTTGATTTTTGAAAATAGGGATAGAAAATAAGTTTACAAAGCAAGACGATAGAGGTGTTTGTACTAGTTGTAGGCTTAATTTTTAAAAATTGAAAATAAAAAAACTAAGGTCCCGTTTAATAACTATTTGGTTTTTTGTTTTTGTTTTTTAAAATTAAACCTATTTCATCCACATCTCTTACAATGATTTGTATTTTTCTTAAATACAACAGTTGAATTCTTAGTCAAATTCTAAAAACAAAAAATACTTCTTGAAAACTCAAAATTTGGCTTCGTTTTTTAAATCATTGGTGCAAAATAGATAACAAAGGAATAAATTTGGAGGTGAAACTAGTATCCATAAGTATAATAAAAAAAAAAAAAAATCCAAAACAAAATGGTTATCAAACGGGCCCTTTAGAATTTTTTTTTTTTTTTTCAACCAGGGAGCCTAAAATTTTGGTCCTTCTTCCAATTTTCAAGTGATAAATGAGTTTAATTTGAAGGCTATCTATGTACATACCCATTATTCTAATTATTTGGTTGTCCCATTTCATATGTTTTGGGGTTCATGGACTCTCCCCATGAATTATGAAACCAAGTCATCCATAGATCCAGTTCCTAACACCAAGTCTTACGACATTGGGCTAAACCCAATAGACCCTTTACTATTCAATTAACCTTATTTGCCTTTCAAAGTCATATTAACTAACTTTGCAATAAATTTAATAATAACTCTTAACTTATGTTTATAACAGTCAAATTAAAGATGTCAAAGGGGCCTTTTCAAATAATATATATATATATATATACATACTTTAGAGTAAAAAATTCTAAAAGTATAAAGCATTTTTTAAACTTTTTGCTATAAAGTATAAATATTTTTAAGATTTTTCTATTTATAAGAATTTCTTGATTTTTAATTGTAAATGATTAGGAAAACTACCATTTTATCCTTAGATTTTGAGTTTAGTTTCAGTTTTGTCCTTAGGTTTCAAAATATTATACTTTTATCCCTGAATTTTGAGTTTAATTTATATTTGATCCCTAGATTTTAATATATTATATTTTTATTTTGAGATTTGAATTTTGTTTTAACTTGATCCATCGAAATTAAAGATTTTCACTTTTAACTTTCATTCTTTTTTTTTTTTTTTACTAAATACTCTCTTTTAATTTGTGATACAGATTTATCGTTGTTGTTAATTAGTTCTGCGACCAGTATCAAAATTTTAAAAAAAAAAAAATTCTAAATAAGTACTCGATTAGAACAAAAATATCCAATTCAATAATATTATGATACATCTAATTAGAATATTAAATATAATTTAGAAATTCGTAATAAAATCATTAGGTCGGCAGTTTGTAAATATATATATATTTGTAATTATAATAATATAATAAGACGCATTCACATTTAAAGAATTAATTACAGTCACCAAAAGTCAAAACCCATGCCTACCCTCTCTCCGGTCGAAATATCAACAGTTGTACATTGAACAATAATGCATTTTAGTAAATAAAAAACTTGCCCAGCTGGCTTCTTCTTATTCAATCTCAATTTCTTTCATAAAAATAACCACATAATTAAAAGATATATGTTTCAATTTTTTTGTCAAATGGTTGTTGAACTTCTGGAATGAATCATGGAATTTAATCGTGTCTAAAAAGTCATTAAACGTTATAATTGTCCAATAAATTAGTCAACTTTCGACGCGTAGTTCAGTCAGTATCTAAATGTGTTAAAAGATTATAAGGTTAATGATTGAAGTCTCTCAAATCTCAATTGTAAAAATATATATAATTTAAGTATTATAAATATATATATATAATATACTAAAATTGGTAATGATTAATAATCATTTAATTTTTAATTTGTGAAAATTAAATTTATAAACACTACATTTTAATTTCTACGTTTCGTATAAAAATTAGAAGTGAAATTGTTATCAATTAAGATCAAACTGATTTACTAGATTTAAAATTGAATTGTATATACGATAGAACTTACACTTTTAATTTCATGTATAGTTAGATTTGTGGTTTTTGAACAATGTGGGACATGTAAATGATCTATAAGAATAAAAAATGAAAATGCAAAGATACACAATTAGTGAATGTTTAAGGAACTTATATGACGACCTCAACATTCTTAAATTTAGAAATTTAGCCAACACAAATATAAAAGTTCAAAGATCAATATAGGAAAAATATCCATTTATACTCCTAAATTTTGATGTTCTATCAAGCGAAACATGAACAAATAATTGTTTCAAATCAAGTCCTAAAATTTTACAAGTTAACGCCTTTCATTACATTTCATTTGAAAAAACATCGTGTAAAACTTGTAATTATATCATTGAATATCAAATCTTCAAAAGTAGACTTTCAATTAGAAGTTCTTTTGAGAATTGTCCATGAATCAAGTCAAATCGTTAATTTTGTAAAACCAACATTTGAAGAGGTCTACACATGGATGATTTTCAAATATAATTGTAAAGACCGATCTAAATTGATTCATTTATGAAAATTTAGGAGTTTAATTTATATAAATTATAAGTTATTAACGAAAAATTAAGAGGACTCACACTCCTTATCGTGGACTACTCCTCTCATCGCAATTGATTTTGAGATGAAACTCCACACTATCAAAAACTCCACACTATCAAATATTTTTACATACTATTATTCATACTTATATCCACACTGGATTAAATAGATTTTTTTTTTTTATGTTTTACAAGCATTTATAAAAGATGTAGGAGATTTTAATGAATATCTAATATCAATTCAAATCTTTTGCTTTACGAATATATCCATATATCAATGGATATTTGTAACCAAACAAACAGAGTTTAACAACATAATACTTATACGATCAGCCTTTTATGATAGGGGTTGGATTTCTATCTTCAAAATATATTCGTTCAAAAATAAAAATAAAGGATGGATGGGCCCACATAGTGGTGGGTCCCGTTTAAATTGTTCACCAAAAATGTCGCTACTCATAAGTTATATATATTTATATATTTCTCCCGAAGAGGAAATTTATTGACCGATAATGACAGGCCACGTGGTTTGTTGGTCTGTAATTGTCGTACCGGATTCCTGCCTCCCCACAAGTGATGACGTGGCCATCTCGCGAATCACACATACATGTATGGATGATGCTGATCACCATTCATACATCCATCCATGCATGTGAATTTTTGGGGAAAGGGTTGCAAAAGTATTCGGCTTAGGGACCCATTTATAATTAATCTATGCCTATGACATGACCCTTTCTGGGTCCCACCAAATTAATTTTGAAAGTCATGTGGGAAAATGGGTCAATTTTCTTTTATACATTATATATATATATATATATATACTTTTTTTAATTTTATTTTCATGGTGGATAATCTTCACATAGCTTGTAAGTGGCCTTTATTAATTGGTGCAATCTATAAATTTAGCCATCATTTTCTTTAAAGATTAAAAAAGAAAAAAGAAAAAATATATTATTACAACATATTCTTTAGAACTTTTTAAAAATTTTCAAAATTAATACTCATTTTTTAAAAAAAAGAAGTTTAATATTGATACAATTAGTTTTGAATGGAGGTTTTATTTCAAAAAATTTCATCAGCTTACAAAACATCCTTAAAACTTAATAAATTATTAAAAACATCTCTTATTTATTAATTTTGGATGGAAATTATTAATTTTTGGTTTAAAAAATATCTCTGGGATTTCAAAAAGTTAAAAATGCCTTTAACCTTAATTTAAAAAATTTAAAAAATATTCTTACTATGAATATATGAAGACAAATCGTTGAAACTCGTTTTAAAAATATACTTGAACTTTCCAAAGTCTACTAATATACTCTAGCCTTACAAAAGACAAAATATTTTCCTTAGTATAGTAATCAATTTTGTTTGAAAGTTTTATTGAGATTCGAAAAACATTAATTTTTTAAAACAAATTATAATAAATAAACCTTTTTTCTATATAGCTAGTCTCATTTTTCTCTTTGTTTGTCTAATTCTCTTACGTCAATTTTTCACAACAAAATAAGACAAAAACTTCAAGTTAAATGATACAAAATTTCAAAATCATAATTTTCCTTTAAAACTTACAAAAATGATATAATTGGCCATTAGAACACACTCATCAAACACTAATGTTCACGACATTTTATTAAAACATTCAAGTCTTAAGGTCCTTTGTTACTTTCATTATTTTCTATTTCTTTTTGTTATAATCTATACACCTTAACTAAAATTGGTGATTTTTTTTTTTTTTTTGTGATATAAATAAAGGTTCAAATAATTAACAAGAATGAGAGTAAGATGGGAGAAAAAAAATAGAGAAAATAGAAAAGTGTTAGGTCATATATTTGAAGTAGGGAAAAGAAAAAATGAAAGATGAAAGTGAGGAGTGTAAAAAAATAGTAAGAGCATTTTTTTTACTTTTTTTCTTTTTAAAAAGGTTTGTATTAATGTAACTTTTTAAAAGTTTAAATGTATTTTGTAATGAGGTGTTAAAATTCATGTTTATATATTAACAATAACTAGCTTTGATAATATTTTTTAAGTTTAAGCGTAGTTTGAAAACTTTTAAAAGTTTAAAGGTATTTTTGAAACAAAACGCTCATGCCTTCCAACCAAAACTAGCGATATGGATTTTTCTTTAATTATTTTTTAAAGTTTTAAGGGTATTTTTGAAATTTTTGAAAATTCAAAGATATTTTTTACACAAATTACAAAGTTCAATGACATTTTTTTTATAATTTAACAAAAAAAATACACCTAAATTTAGTTCCATTCATGTTTATGTCTATTTGAATTCTGAACTTTCAAAATTATAAAATTTAATCTATGGAATATGATATCTTTTTTAAAATTCACAAATTTTCTTGACACAGCATTAAAAAAAAAATTGGATTCTGTTATATTAAAATTCAAAATTATATCCACTAGATCAATTAAATTTTTCAAAATTTATTAGACACAAAACTACAACTTCATCAACTTATTACACATAGAATTTATGGATCAAGTGTGTGTGGTGAAAGTTAAAAATTATTAATTACTTTTGAAAGGTTATGGATAATGTGTGTTTTAGTCTATATTTCTCTGTATTAAAAAACGTCATTCAAGAATTATTAGTTAAAAGACACGTGTGCTGCATCAAGATAAATTTAGTTAAACATAAAATTTTAGAGTGAAATATTGAATATTGAATCCAAATAGTAATTATTTGGCATCTGTTTAAGAAACAGTAGTTAAAACTATAATATATATATATATATATATATATTATATATATATATTATATATATAACTTTTTTGTTTTAGTTAATTAAAATAAAAAATATTAAAATAAATATTTACATGATATTTTCTAATTTTTTCAACTCCCTCCATGTCACTAAGCCACTTTCGAGACCTCCCTAGCGACATGTTATTGACTATACTCAAACAACAAATCTAGTTAAAATTTGTACTAGTGAGAGATATGATGAGAAGAAGTATCTTATACGAGCATAATTCTTGATTAAAAAGTTAATAAAAAATAAAGAGTTTCAAAAACAAATCTCGTGGTTATGCACAAACAAATATTAGACACATGATACTAGTGACTAATGTGAGCAAAAAATTAAGTAGAACAATAGTCACCATTCTAAAAGAAAACTGAACCAATGGCTTAAACGATTCCGAATACAAAAAAGTCTATCAGGACGGGCCGCCTAGAAACTTCGACTCTAAAATGTATTCTGGTAGGTAAATGAATAAAAGTTGATAATTGATCTAATTAAAATTTTTGTTTTTTATCCACATAAATTCAGTTGTTGCCCATTGAAGTCTATGGCCATGAAAAATTATCAAATTGACAAAATTGACAAATTACTATTTAAGGTCGTTTCGCATAGAAAGATGATATTATATTTAATTAATAATAATTCACAATATAGAACGAGTTTATGTATTTATTTTATTATTATTATTATTGTTTGGAGTTAGACCATTTTCTTAAAATAAATCATTAAAATATAGCACATTAAAAAATATAGATTAAATTGCAAAATTTTTTTTCATAAAAATTTTGAATTTATCCATTTATAATTTTTAAATTAATTCATTTATCATTAGAATTTAGTCCCTATAATTTAATAAAACCTTTCCGAATTTTATAGAGTTTTTCAAAGTATAGAGACTAAATTCTAACTTTAAAATTATAGAACTAAAATTTAACTTTCTTCCCATCACAAGGACTATATTTATAAATTCAATCAAAATATTATGTAGGTATAATATTTGAATAATATAAATAATTAATTATAATAGTAGTAATGAATATGATTTTGTTTTTACGTGATACTTGTTCAATAATATGAGCGATAACTCTTAATTATTTATTTAAAAAAGTATATGTAAACTATATTGATTATATATAAATTATTTATTTATATGTTCTGATTTTATAAATTTTTTATGATATGACACTAGTAAACTAGGGATCCACTTCTTATCTCAAGAAAAGTTTGATGAAAGTAAGCTTTAGGGAGATAAAACATACCAATTATTGATAAAGCTAAGTTCATTTTTGACTCCATATTTTAATTTATATTTAAGGTAGACATTAAATTGATACAAATTTGAAAGTAGAAATACTAAATTGTTAAAAAAAAATTAAAAATATATAAGGGCTAGATCACTGCAATACCAAAATTTAGAGATTGGATTGTTACTTTTCAAATTAGAGACAAAAATGCTATTTAATCTAATTATTTATTTACATGTGTAGACTTTTTAGACTATATATTTAATATTTTAGATACTATTTTTTTTTGTAATACGTTAAATTATAAATTTAGTCCTTAAACTTTGAGATTTGTGTCTAATGGATTCCAAATTCCGAATTTTGTGTTTAATAGGTTCATAAACTTTTAGGAAGCTTAAGGGCAAAGAGTTGGTTATTGTAGTTTGGTTAGTTTGTGTTTGGGTATAGATTAGTTTAGTTTGGATTATAATAGTATGTGTTTGAGGTGTAAACTATTTTAGCTTGAGAGATGAATAGTAAACACAGTAGCAATAAAAAAAAACGTAAAATAGTAAAAAAATGTAACAAATAGTAAATACCATAGCAAATGAGAGTTTTAAAATAGTGTAGATTGTAGTTAATTGAAAAATACAAAATAGTACTGTAACAAAAAATGGTTATTATAATCTTAGGATAATCTTCGCCTCAAACACATCCTTAGTTTTATGCCTAATAATTTCCTAATATAAATTACAAATTTATGTCTAATGAAATCCTAAATTTTCAATTTATGTCTAGTAAATTTGTGATTTTTCTAAAAATAAGATAAAAAAAAAAATTCTTGGATTAAATTTGTAATTTTCAAAATTTGGGACCAAAACCATATAAATATTATTAAAGTCCAAGAACTAAATATCCAAATAAATGGTATGTGACTCTTCAATTAGAGTTACATTCTTTCACAACATCCATGAATTGCATTCATTCACTAACGGTCCAAGTCTTTCATTTGATAAACAATTTGTAAAAAAGATTTGATTATTCGAATGAGCACAAATTATTCTATAAATATATCTCTTTTCCAAATGGAAAAATTCATTTTTTCTATCATCGCATTTCTCCCATCAAATATGGTTGAGGTCCGATTTGTTCCACAAAGTAAAGTTTCGTTGGACACTTATCAATTAAACTTGGATACTAGAAAGAGTAAAATTTGTATTATCTACGAAGTAAATTCAATGAGTTCAATCTTTTTTTTTTTTTTTTTAGTACTATAGAGGTAGAAGAATTCAAACAACTTCATGTTTACAAATTTATTGATTGCATTTCTATTTTTTGTTTGATGTAGTATTCACTTGCTTAGCACTAAATTTTTAAGTTAATCTTTGTAATATTAGATCCAAATTACATTATATTCTTCTTTTCTTTTTTTTTTTTTTTCAAGTACAGATTACACCATATTCAACTACCTAATAATTAGGTACATTTTAAATTAAAGTAGCTGAATTATGTGAATTACTTTAGGTTAAGCTAAACAACCGGATTACTAAAAAGAAAAAAATGCTAAACAATCGGGGAGAGGGTTGAATTTAAGGATGTTCAAATGACCTGACAACATGAACAATTCGAACTATCCAACCCAAACTATAAGAGTTAAATTGTGTTAGTTTGTTTTAGGGTTGGATTGGGTTGAACTTTTTCTATTTTGGTTAGGTTGAATTGGGTCTAGGATTGAATAAAAAAATTATGGATTGACCCAACCCAACCCGAATTACACATATACTAATAAAGAATATATATATGTATATATATTTTTTAGAATTGATGAATTTGTGAATTCTTTATGTTTTTCTTTTTAATTTTTTTTTATAAACGTTGTAATAGATATTATAGATATTTGGTACATAAGAATTGAGTTTTATTGAGATTTTAATTATTAGATAGAATTAGTTTTATGAAGTTTTAGTTATTAAAAGTGTGTTGTAGATAAAATCTAAGTATTTTAAATTAATAAGAAAACAAATAATAACTCGAAAATCCAACCTAATCCAACTCAAATTTTAAAGATTGGATTGGATTAGATTGGATGACATGTTTGGATGATTTAGATTGCAAACTACACTGACCCAAATTTCTCAGTTGGTCAAAAAATATATCACAGCCCAATTTAAGCCAATTTATACACATCCCTAGTTGAATTTTTTACAATTTTTTAATATTCTCGGTGTTTTTAAAAGCTATCAAATTGACAGTTTAGTAAGATTTTTATATTAAAAAATTGACTAAAGTTCCAGTCAAATTGCTTCAATATTAAGTTTGGTAAAAATTATAATATAAAGTGTCATAGTGTCATTATTTTTTATATATATAATTTAAGTTAAATAATAAACTTTACCAGAAAGTTCGCAAATCGCAATTTTGTAGGAATATATATATTAACCAGATTCGGACAGAAAGATTTATATATTGTTGAATAATTATGGTATGCATATGATGTGAATTGTAGTTTTCAAGAAATGAATTTTATTATTATCAATATCAATGAATCAAATAACAACAAATAAGTAATACCATTTAAAAATATATATTATGGTTCATTTGTTTAATTTTATATTAATTCAATTATATAACTCAATAGATAAAACACTAATAATTATCATTTTAAGGTTAACAATGTGTACGGATGTTTGTGAAAGAATTGAGCTAAAGATAATAAATTATTAGTCATTTAATATGAATTTAATATATTTAGAATCGAAATAATTTCTTTTTTTTTCTCTTTTTACCGAAAATAATGGTGAAAATCACTGTATTTAAATGTTTAAATTAATCCTTCGATCGTATTATAAATCAAAATTCTAATTTCAAGTATTGTGTTAAGAATAAAGTTTATTATATGCAATCAAACACATATAATACATGTCTAATCCAAACAAAGCATATTGACCTCTACATTTTTTTAGTGTCTCATGAAATAGACACATTCATGGCCCAAGATTATATGGTTGAAATTGGTCTCTCTTTTAACATGAAAAGCACTTTGAATCTTAGATATTAATTATTTGCCCAAATAACTCTTTTTCTCAATTTGTTATCTCCAACTATCTTTCCAATGTTTTTGGTAGAAAAGTGATCCATGGGATTCCATGAATTAGTTGAAATTCAAATTCTTGATTATTTTTTATTATGTTAAAAGGGATTATAGTAATCATTTTTTCTTCCGAAAAAGAGAATATATTAATCATTGAAAATTGAAATAAATTGAATCTTACACAAATATCAAAACATCATCAATAAAAGCAAGATGTGGTTTATCTTTTTTCTTTTTAAATTTATAAATTATAAAAGTTCGATCGGTTTAAGATTTTGTATATGTCTTAGAATTAACAATGTCTGAGAATAATATGTCTAAAAATAAGATGTTGGGAATCGAGAATTTACTATATTTAGTTGTACGTGAAAATGTTATCAGAATTGTTTATCAATTAAAATTAATTAAGTATATATTTGAACAAGCTATTATTATTATTACTACTACTATTATAATAGTTGAATTGCCAAAATAACCATGTAAGTTTAATATATTTATTATCAATTAAATTTTTTATATTGCATATTTATATTATCAATTTTTGATAAAAATATATTGGTAATTAATTTAAATATCTAGTTTCTTTCTTTCTTCTTTTTGTAATTGTGTTAATTAAAGAGTTAATTAACTAATTGACTAATATCAAGTATAAGCTTTTTATAATATAAAAGAAGTTGATAAAAATTAATTGATTTTAAATCATCAAACAATATTTTTAATTTAAAAATAACTATAATTATAAATTAAAAAAAGTATAAGTATACAAGATTATTTAATTAAAAATTTGCTTATTATTATTAATTGATTAATTAATATTTTCTTAAAGATGAATTAATAATTTTAATAAATAATTTATGATGTAAATATATGTTGCCAAATAAAACGAGATTTAAGTAAATAATAATTCTGTTAATTCAAATTAATTCATAATAATAGAATAAATTATTATATTAGCATTGTTATTAATAAAATCAATTAGATGTGTCAATTATAAATTTAATTTAAATACATTTAGAATAATTAAATAAATTATACAATATCAACTATTAAGGAAGAAGAAAAACAAATAAAATAAAAGATAAAAAAAAGAGAGAAAATCCATTGAAATTGGAGAAAATCCATTATTATTATTATTATTTTATATAGTTTATAGAAAACAATGGTAATAGAAAATCATTTCTCATTCTCACGTCTTATATATTCAGATGAATTAGGAGACCATAAATATATATTGCGATAAAATATTAAAATATAGTATCTTATAAAATAATTTTACACATAGTCAATTTTTATATGACATATTTGCTTTTAAAAATTATGTCTTATAAAACATGTTGATGTGAAATGAAAGTATATATATTGTTACTAATCTTGACACATTTTTCTTTTATCGTTCTTATGGGTTAAATCATTTTCTATTTCAATATTGTATGACACAATTTTTTTCTTTTTAAGACTCGTCCAATAAACATTTCGAGAACTAAATTTTTAAAAAATACATTATTTCTATCCTTAAATTTTCTACATTTTTTTTCAAAAATCGACTCACAATTTGAAAATTAAAAAATTGTTTGTAAGATTTTGTTTCTTTTTAAATTTAACTTGAATTCATATTTTACAAAATTAAAATCATGTTTATGTTATGTGAAACATAATTCATGTAATATGAAAAAGTGGACTACACCTGATTACTTTTATTATTGTTTCTTATTATTGTAACAATAAATTTTACGGTTGGGGTAAACATGGCATACAAACGAAATGGTTATGGAATGTTTTTTTTATATGCGTTTCAAGAGGGAGGATCTGATCCTATATTTGGGGAATATCTGTAGGAAGAAGATATTTTATTTTTCTTAGAAGCAAAGAAATGAAAATAATAATAATAATAATAATAATAATAATTGTAATTTTATTATTTTTATTAAAAAAAAAGGGAATTTTTTTTAAGATTTTGAGTTTAATAATGCCATCTGAGAAACGTGAAGTGGGCACATCAAATAAAGCAGATGGTGGCAGATTTGTGGGCAAGTGGGACATTTACTTCTAAAAATAAATATTAAAATCAGATAATGATTGATTTGGATGAATAAAAAATAAAAATAAAGATTCTAAGAATATATTTCTTTAAAAAAATAGAATGATATCATTGGAGTATCATAGACACAAAGATTGACTGAGAGCCACAACAAAATTATGGTGTCTATGAACCCTCCTCCTAAACTCTTTCAACAAACCATATTTCTCCAAAATACCCCTCCTCTTATTTATTCATATTCACTATTAAGATGGTTAAAATTATTTTTATTCCTAAACTTTAGTTTTTATTTATAATAATTTAGACCGTTTGATAATTATTTCGTTTTTTTTAAATTAAGTCTATTTTTTCCATATTTATTAAAAATTTGTATCTTTTTGAATTCTTTGTCAAATTCAAAAAACAAAAAAAATTTGTAAAACTATGACTCTATTTGATAACCATTTGATTTTTTATTTTTGTTTTTGAAAATTATATCTATTTCATCTATATTTCTTACAACGATTTGCATCTTTTTTAATTACAATGGTTGAATTTTAAGTCAATTTCAAAACTAAAATAATTTTTTGAAAGCTATTTTTTTTAGTTTTCAAAATTTTGCTTGATTTAAACACACTGATAAAGTAGATAATGAGAGTGGAAATAGTGTCCATAGGCTTAATTTAGAAACAAAACAAAAATAAAATGGTTACCAAATAGGACCTACTTTTTTTTTTTGTTCTTATTCTCAAATTTTGGCTTAGTTTTTTTAACCAAAAGTGACAAAAATGAAGAAATTTAGAGGTGGAGGTCTATAGGTTTAATTTTTTAAAAACAAAAAGTAAAAAGTTAAATGGGTATCAAACGGAGGCTTAGTTTTTAAAATTTGACATGCAATAATTTAGTTTTTATATTTTGAAATTTGTACCATTTAATCTTATCTGACTTCTTTATGCTTTATTAAAACTTTGATTCCCAATTAATTATCAAAAATCCATCTAATCCTAACAAT
Source organism: Benincasa hispida (assembly GCF_009727055.1). NCBI lineage: Eukaryota > Viridiplantae > Streptophyta > Magnoliopsida > Cucurbitales > Cucurbitaceae > Benincasa > Benincasa hispida. Next base: position 68,552,093 of record NC_052349.1, read on the forward strand.
ATTTTAGATGATATGGACTAAATCGATGTTTTCCAAAATCAAGCTAAAGTTACTTTATTTTATGACTTATTTGGATTGACTTAAGAAAAAAAATATTTTTTAAAAAAATCGTTTTTATTTAAACTGTTTTGATAAAAATTGTTTGAATACACCTTAAAAGCTATTTTGAGTGGTTGCGAAACATTTCATTTTTTTCTAAAATAATTTATTTTTTAAATTAAATATTTAAAAATGTATTTCAAACACACCATAAAAAAACCACATTCTTTAACTTGTGAGAAAACATATAGATTGTCTTTGTTAATAATAAAAAAAGGGACCAAACTTTGTGAGAGTTCTTCAAAATGAGGAAAAATAATTTTTTTGTAAGTTGAGTAGGTTGAAATTTTTAACTAAATAATTTTTGTTTGTATAATAAAGAGCTATTTTTAAAATATAGAAAATGAACCAAAATATTTACAAATATAACAAAGTTTTACGGCGAGCGAGATTTTAACCTATGTCAATTATGATCATTTGATTTGAATGACCGATTGATGAATCGAACTCGACTGTCTATCTGTGATAGAACACAATAGACTACTATCTATGTCTATCATGACACAGATAGACACATATAGTAGTCTATTGCGATTTATCGTAGATAGATAAGATATTTTGCGATATTTTGTAAATATTTTTAGCATTCTTTTATTTAAAATAATTTTTCTATAATAAATGTGGAATATAGGATTTTGAAGCTCTAACCTCAAATGAAAAAGTATACGAATAACTAGTCAGTAGTGATGTGACATTCTTAACTAAATTTTTGTATAAAATAAAAACCATAAACTTTCAATAAATTTATCAAATTAGACATTAGACATGGTTACTGTTAATACATATTTTACTTTATTCCATCTAAAGTCAACTCAAAATCATCTTAACAAAATTTTTCTTCTCCTAATATATTAGCAAATAAAAAAAGAAACAAATATTATCACGTAATTCTTTTAGAGAAAAAAAAAAAGAAGAAAGAATAACAAATGATGACAGAAGTTGAAAACTCCTTTATATTAATTATGAAAAGGTACTA
>NC_052349.1:68553192-68568488 GCF_009727055.1 Benincasa hispida
ACTGATTCTTTGCCTCACAATGAAGTATCTGTGCTTCATAGTGTAAAAATGTAGAATTGAAAATTAAATTATTTTTTATGGATTAAAACTTAAAAATATGTTTCATAGTAATTTTAAATATGATAAAAGTGATATTAATCATTTTAAAATCATCCACTTGATGTAAAAAAACAATTACACTTTTCAAATTCACTTTTCAAACTAATACATTTATTGAAAATAAAGCATAGTTTATATCTTTGATCTATAAAGTTTGAGTTCAACTTTTATTTCACTTGATGTAAAAAACTATTACACTTTTCAAATTCGAGGAGTCTACATGTTCAGGGAAGGTTTCTCTGAATCACTATATTGGTTCGGGGGGATGGTGGATAGTCCTTCTCTGGCGCCCTTGCTTTGTCCTATGATGTGGGGTGGTGTCAAGAAGAATGGGTGGGGGTCTTGGGTCGGGTCGTGTGGGATGGTGAGGGGAGGCTCCATGGGGTGGGTTGCTGATATGTGCGCGGAAAGCTCGATCTGTTGATGTTGGAGCTCTGGGCTATTGCTTAGCCCATGGGTTGAAGGCGGTTGCCTTCTGGGGTCTACGCTCTATCATTGTCGAGTCTGATAGTTTATCTGCGATGCATTTATTGTTTGGTTCAGAAGTTAAATTTGACTAATGTCCGATGTTTGGTTGAAGATATTATGGAGGTAAATAAGGATGGATGTGTGCTAGTTTAGACATATAAGGCGATCTAAAAATTAGGTGGCAGACTGTTTGGTTAAATAGGTGATGAGGGGAGATTTGGTTCTTGTGTCTGGTGGGATAATTTCTCATTTTGGATCCCTTAATTTTCGAAGGTTGAGTCTACTTTGTACGCTTTGTGACTAGTTTGTTTGTATGTTTTGTTTTAAAAAAAAGAATTTTAAATAATTTATGAAAGCAAAGTTGATAGTTAGTTACCTAACGAAAATGATTATATAACGATTAACCTATTTATTTGATTTGTAATATATATATATATATATAATTTTATGCATGGTAAATATAGGAATATCTTTAGACATGAAACGAAATGAAAAGATAAACGAAAAAGAAAGTCAATATTGAAGTACAATCATTTTTCAAATACAAGGCCAATTATTTATAGTTGGTTGTGGTAACTAGTTGGTGTGATCAATTATTGATTACATTTCCTAAGTTGTTTGGTTGACTAATAATTAGCCATTGGTTAAGAAGAATTGAATCATAGATCCTTTTTGGTTACTAATACAACTTTCAATTGAGCTATTTACGAATTTAGTTATTGTTTATCACTATATTTATATCTATCTATATACATAAACTCAACATATTGAATCCCTTCAAATGTCAAAAGATCTTTCGTCTTTTTCCCTTTTCATAAGAATGGTTAACGATAACTTTTATTTATTTGTCAAAATATTGAGATTTTTTTGTAAACTTTGATTATGAGGATAAAATATAAAAGTCATCCTAAACTATATATAAGGGGACGTTTTGGGCAAAGAGTTGGTTATTATAGTTGAGTTATAATAGTTTATGTTTTCAGTCATTTTAATTTGAGAAAGAAATAATAAACACGATAGTAAAGAATAAAAAAAATGTTGAATGTAAAATAATAAAAATTGTAGTAAATAGTAAATACCGTATAGCAAATGAAGGTGTGCTTAGAAATAGTATCGACTGCAGCTAAGATTTTTTATTACCATTTCACACTTATATTTTTTAATTGACCTTTATCCTCAAATTTATAAAATCATTTTAACTAAGCACCATTATAGTTTCGTTATAAGTTTCATGTTAAAAAATGTGTTGTTATTAACTCTTAAATTATAAGTATTGTTGGACTTAGAGAAAAAGGATTGAGAGGTATAACAAGGACAATACTTTCAAGCTAATTGCATACAAAAGAAATTTTATGATTTTTTTTTTTTAATCTTGTGTCTCATTCTATATTCTCCCTCCTATTTGTCAACAACTCAATGATGAATAACAGAAAATCCTTGCAACCTAAATTAGCAAGAAAGTATTGTCTTTGAAATAATATTTAATTATACACTAACTAATAACATCTTCATATAAATAAGAATACATATGCTTTAATTCTCATCCATCCAACTTTTTTAATGTATAATAACTACAAAAGTTACATTTGATTTTTCTTTTAAAAGATTAAGATGAAACTATGTGATAAGTCTTCCCTTATTTTAATTTCCATAAAGGGAATGGCAATTATAGTGGATGTCAAAATTTAGATATGAAAAGCACAATAAATTTGTACACTAGTGACTAGTATGGTGCTTAGCATACAAACTCCAATCTTATCACACAAACTTCAATGCTTAAGGAGAGTGAAAGAATGTGAAAATTAGAAAGTACGATAGTAGGATTCAAATTACCTCATGTGGAGCTATAATAATATATTTATAAAATGAATGGCATGAAGTTTTCCTTTTCCTCTAAGGATTAAGATGAGATAGATTTTTCCTTATCCTACATAAGTTAGGATTAGATCTAATTGGTTCAATAATTGGTTGACATCTAGATTTAATTGGACTCATGTCTACTATATCTTGTACTTATCTTCCTTATGTTTGTCTGGTTTTTTACTTATTTTGTGACCAGGTTCAAATTTACCTATAATATTAGCTTCCACTCCAATGTTGGATTTCAAGGTTTGGCTAATCACAATTATGTGCTAAACATTATGAACCTAATTTGAGAGTATAATTCCTCTAGCTTGTGTTACTTCAATGACCTTGTCAGACAGCTTTCAGCAATGCTAAACTTTTCACCGTGTCTATGTGAGGTGCCTGTAGATTGACACATTAAACTTGTAAGGTCAATGTTGGGTACTTCTTTGGATGGTGCTTTAGGCCTTAGAGTTACCTTGACAATGTTCTAAAGTGATTTCTAAATTATCCTAGGGATGACACATGGCACCTTGGCAATAAGATTAGGTCTTTGAGGTTCATTTAGGTTTAATTTTTCGAAGCCAATCCATTTTTAGGGGGATTAACCTCATACTAAATCTTGTCAAAATGACGAAAATCAATGTTTTTAAGATTATAAGCATTTCACAAAAAAGATGAAAATCGATTTTTGAGAAGTGTTATGTGACTAATATATGACCTTATCTAAGATTTTATTTAGAAAGATGTAATCAATTTCTTAGAGATTATGTGTACATTCTCGAGAAAGATGAATATTTATTTCTAAGATGTGATATAGCCGGTATGTGTCATTCTTTGAGTTAATGTATCATGTTAGAAAGATGAAAATTTATTTCTTTAAAATTATAAGCATTTTCTTGAGAAATATACTTAATTTCTAAGAAGTGGTGTGACTAACAAATGACTTTATTTGAGGAGTGGTGTGACTAACATATGACTTTATTTAAAATTTTATCTAGAAAGATGGTAATAATTTTCTTAAGGATTATGTACACGTTCTCGAGAAAGATGAATATCGATTTTTTAGAGTCGATGTGACTAATAGGTGACATTCTTTGGATTACTAAATTTTGTTAGAAAGATAAAAATCGGTTTGTTTAATATTATAAGTATTTTTTTTTAAAAAAAAAAAAAAAGATGGCGAGCCTCCAATTTATCAAGTAATATCATTTAGAAATTTGTTTGGGTCCTAATAATAACTTTTCTCCTTATGAATATTAAGTTTCGTTGGAAGTTCTTATGGTAATTTGTCTTTTGTATGAAAGGGAGACATATCCTCTATGAACATCTATTTTTTGTTTAATGGGGTAGTATATCCTTCGTATAATTTCTACTTTTTGTTTAATAGGGTAGCATATCCTTCATATAATTTCTACTTTTTATTTAATAAAAAGGCATATCCTCTGCAACTTCTGTTTTTTTTGTTTAATAGGGAAGCATATTTCCTGTATAACCCTCAATTCAAGAAGCATTTTTCTTGTAAAGCATATATGAATAGCTTCATATTGTTTTTTATGTTCGACAATCTCAAACTATCTTTTATGATTGTTTCCACCTAAGATCATCATCTCCTTTGGTCTTTAGACACGAAACTTTATTATCCCACATCCTTAACTAAGAGGCATTTTCCTTTGGCAATATCACATACTAAAATGTCCTCTTAAACTATTGTCAAAAGGTTATGCTTGTCAGAAATTCCAATAAGCGAGTTGGTGTTGGGTTTTATGCCTTAAAACTTGTAGATAGAAAATACAAATAATTAACTGTCATCAATAAAGAGTTATCAATTTTTTTTCAATAAGTGTTATTGATTGTGTTGAATTCGTTTTGTTTAATAACTCTAAATCCAATAAACTAATGTGTTAGGCTACCTTATGAGTTCTGAACTGTATGTGAAGATATACCTAGATCAATGTTCAAGATACAGCCTAAAGGGTTTATAGTATAGGGATAATGTTGTGTATCTTATCTTGGTAACACTATGAATACGACCCATTTTGTATTTGATACAAACGTAATGATCCAACATGTTCGTGTGAGGTGACATGCGAGTGGAGGTATCCTATGCAATAAGTTTGCATAAGACCAGACCACGAAATAGTAATCACTAGATGTAACTCCGTTGACTAGTTAGGTTTCTATTTCAATAAGATGACCTACACAACTTAGTCTTAATCTTGCATCTATTATGAACTTCTATTCACGAGGGATTGTCCTTTGATTTGTATGGGTGAAAGTGGTAAATTCGTCGATTCAATATGCATATCATTTTGGGGACAATACGGAGTGAGGAGCTGAGAACATAATAATACAAGATGAATTTCACTCCTTCCCCACTAAAGGGTAAGTAGATGAGTGTTCCCTTAAGTGATGTCTTCGAGACTTGAACAAAGGGTCCTACCTTCTCCTACTTCGAGAGGGATTTCTGTTTAATGGTTGGACCATAAATAGGTTGTTCATTAAAGAAGTATTGATATTTAAGGATAAAGAAGTAACCCAAGGGTAAAACAGTAATTTTAACTCAACTGGTGTTACAAACACTCGTGAAGGAATAACTTGTTATTATTGATCTATATCCATGCACATAAAAGTATGTTTGCAGTGAGAAAAATGCAGTTGTGGGTCTTTATTGAAGTGTCAGTATACCCACAACTAGGGAATATTGATTAATGAGATTAACGAGTTTTTCCATTAATCTCATATCATTAGAGCTTCTGATTGTAGGTCCATGAGGTCTCCTTCCAACTCGCAAAGGGAATTGAGCTAATTATGTCTTGAATAGAGTTTGAAATGTCCAAATTCACTTAGGAAAATAGTATGATATATAATGATACATTATAATATAAATTTTATATTTTAATTAACTTTATAATATAAATTTAATTTTGGATATAATTCAAAATTAAATTATGAGATAAATTAAATAGTTAAAGGAGTTCAAATATTAAATTAATATGAATTAGATTCATATTAAAACTACAAGTTAAAATTAATACGTATTAGATACACATTTAAACTATAGGTTATGAGAGAAATACAATTAAATATGATTCACATGTAGGTTAAATTAATATGTGATATTTAATTTGGTAATTAATTAATTAGAAGATTAATTAATTATTGATTTGATTTGATTTGATTAATTAAATTAAAACTATAGGTTATGTGAGAGGTGTTTCATTTAAATTCATATAAATATGATTTAAATGAAATTATTAATTATATTGATTTTTGTTTAACTCCCATGTAGGGAATTATCAGAAACATGGGATAGCTCCCATGTTTCATCTCTCTCCATTGGTTGATATGACTGCAAAACGTAAGTTTTGTAGGATGGTGATTCTCTTTACAAAAGGGTTCCGTAGAATAAAAAATTCTCTTTTTTCTTTTCCCCAATTGTGAGATTGGTTCCCACAAACCAATATCAAAATTCTCAGAGGATAGGGAGGTTTCTAAATTGGTGGTGTTCATGTTTCAATCCCAAGGAGAACTGGCCTTTTCATCTGAGTCGTCAACGAAAGTAAGTGTTCTTTTCTTTCTCTGTAGGATTGAATGCCTATTTGTTATGCATGCTTAACCTATAAATTTTACAGTAGGTTGAGGGTTTTAGGTCTCCTCTTTCTATTCTGTATTTTTGCCAATGTATTGGTATTTCAATTTCTCAATTGATTTCAAGTTAGGTCATGATTAATCCGCTATGTTAGAACTTTTATCCTTATAGTTAGATCCCAACTCATTCCTTTCACTTGCTTCTCTAATGCTTCTAGCTTTTCCTTGAGCCATCCATCCCTCCTGTGGATGAGGCCAAGGTGGTGTATGGTCTCGTATTCTCAGTGGGTGGTGAATTTTGGTTAGAGTAATCTCCATCCTGATTCTTGTTCTCGTCCATCTTACTCATATTTTGTAAGGTATATAGATTATTAGTAGGACAACTGCTTCCCTACATATGATGTCAACTGTTAATACCGAAATCAGACAGAGAAAACGACGTAGACCTTTTCGTGATATCAACAGTGTATTTGTTTGAAGGGGAGAAAAACGTGGTCTGCAAAAGAGAAAATATGCACAGCGTTGTGATGCTTCCACACATGCACTCCGATGTTTAAGTTAGAGTGTGAAAGAATGTAGAAGCTAGAAAATTTGAGTATGATTCAATTTACTTCATATGGAGCTATAATGATATATTTAAGAGAAAATGACTTGGAGTCTATCTATTCCTCTTAGGGTTGGGATGAGTTGGACTTTTCCTTATCATATATAAGTTAGAATTAGTCTGATTGGACAACAATGAATTAACACCTTGATTTATTTTAATCCAAGTCCACATTATCTTGTACTTTTCTTCATCGTCTTTTTTCTGAGTTTTTTACTTATTTTGTTAGATTTAAATTCACCCATAGCATACAACTTTGAATAAATTTATGTTGACATGTTTCTCTACCAATCACACAAAAGAAAGTCATGAGAACATGTATGGTCTTTTTTTCTTTGTCTTCTTTTGAGGTGTGGGGGAGGACCTTTCTAAAAAACTAATTTGTCTCTCACTGTCAAAGTGAAAAGAAATGAAAAAGGAAAAAGGGACACTTTTTCTCTATCCCATTTACAAACCACAATATTTAATTTAATATATACACAAAAAATATATGAAGAATTGTGAGAGTTATCATGATCCCCTTGTGCATCTTTTTTTCTTCATAGACAGTGATCTATCTTTTCCTTCCTTTTGCCTTTCTCTATCTACTTAAAAACTAATTCCTTTTTGGCTTGGATACCTTTGCTCAAAAGCAACTCAATCACAATTGTGTCCACATGTGTGTCTCTCTCTCTCTCATGTTTCTTGTTTTATATTTAGTTTGTGGGTTTGCCACCATTTTGCCACCATATAGTGTATATATATGAAGATCATGACCTAAATTCCTCTATCCCCATTTTGCTTACCTATCTCTTTCTCTCCATGTTTCTTGTTTATTTTAGTTGTGGTTTTTGAGACATTGATACATGAAGATGACCCAATTTTCTTTTTTCTCCTTTTGTTTTATGTTTTATTTTTTAGTTTCTTTCTTTTTTTCTTAAAAAAAAAAAACCTACTACTATTACATGAATAAGAAAAAAAACATTAAAAGAACAATGAACCAAGAAATACGAGAATTTACGTGAAAACCCCAAATTTAAAATAAAAATTATTAGAAAAAAGATCTATTATGTGAAAATTTTGTTACAATCACATAAAATAATTCTCTTCCCAATCTCACTACAGGAACACTTTCTTACATTCTTTAATCACTCTCAAACTAGGGAATGCATAAAAGAAATTTAACAAGATTTAGCACACCCAATTTAAAGTATTTCTCATTAGAACAATTTGAAACCAAGTATACAAGTTTACTTATAGTGCTCGGAGCTCTCATCACTTTCTGGAAACTTTTTTTTACGTGAGACAACTGTATTTTTTATATTTCGCCAAAATCCAACCGATTTCTTCCACTCTTCCATGTTTTTTCTTGTTTTATATATTCAGTTTGTGGGTTTGAAACATTTGTTTATAAGGATGATCTGATTCTCTTTGTTTCTTTTCCGGATAAATATAAGTTTATGTTTGTTTATATAATATATATAGTTTGTAAAAATTTTACTTTTTTTAGGTATCTCTAAGTCACATCATTTAGCTAGAGTTGCTTTTGATGGTCACATGGGTCAGGTAGAATAATGCTTATAGCTTAGTCAAAATGACTCTAACCAAACTTTTTCTAGGCTTCATTTTTCCTTACCTATTCCACTTGTAAAGCAATAAAGTATCATAAAGTATCAATATGCCTTTTTCTCATCATTATGATAATGTTTTAGTGTTATATTTTGTTGGAAACATTTTAACCAAACTAATAGAAGTAAGATGCTATGCAATGGGCTCATAGGTAGTAATAATGACATTAGTAATAAGTATTTTTTTAAAAAAAAATGAAAATTTGATGCCACCCGATATATTGTATTAAATTAATTAATCAATTATATTTACTTTATCAACAAGAGCATAACTCAAGTGACATAAATTAATAGTATGGACTAAGTTTAAGATTTAGTGAAAATACACGACTGAAATTAGACATTTAAAACTACATGAACTAAAATTGAATAAGTCTCAAAGTATAAAAACTATACCATTGTTTTAACCTATTTTTAAAATATGAAAAAATTACTATAGCAATTTTGAATGATTTAAATATTTGACCCATATGATAAATATATTAATGACGAAATAAATGGAGCTACACTTATGTAAGTACATTTAATAGATATAGTTACACTAATTGACCTAACACACTTAATTAATTAACAAATTAATTGAATCTAAATGTTGTTGATGTTATAATTTTGACCATACTAGAAAAACATCTACAAGTAGGCAAGCTTCAATTGCAAAATTTTTTAATAGAAACCTATATATACTATTAAAATTTATATTTTTGTCATGCATTTTAATTTTATATATATATATATATATATTTTGTTTAATGAATAGAAGGCCAATTAATAAATTAAACAATAAAAAAAATTGAAATTAAGAATAAAATTTAACAATAAACAAATTGCAATTGAGGAAAAAAATTAAAGATGAAATTGACACCATCATTAACATAAAAGAATATGTACATTAAAATTTTTTGACCTCTTTCAGGTTTATTAATTTATAACAAAATTAAGGCATGAATTCATATTTTGATTCTTAATCTTTTAGTTGTCCTCTCTTTTTTATAAGAATCACATTTTTGAGTTTGTTGAAATTGTTGTGATAAAAACGTTGAAAATGTGATATTTACGTATGCAATTTTATTATTTTATTTTTGCTTCTTAAATTGTGTAAGAAGTTACAATTTAATTCCTAGAATTATAAAAAATGCTAATTAGTTGAAAGTGATATTAACATACATTTGCAAATGATAACCCTTACATAATATATGAGGTTTTTGCTTTTGCCTTAAGCAACATAAGAAATTACAATTTAATACTTCAAATTATGTACAAGTGTTTAATTTGGATGTGTTGGAGTTAACAATCAACATGCAAAATTAATCGGGATATCTTAAGCACTCTAACTACATTAATTTTAGGTAACAAACATGGAAGATCAATAAAAAGAGGTGGGTTCTAAAATTTACCCTTTGAAGAACTCTTTCAAATTATTCTCTCTAGCTAAATTCTCTTCACCAATATTTGTAGACTACTACAAGTATCTTCTCTACTATTTCACTTGGCTTAGATTGGAATGTGGGATCTAAAATGAGAGAGAAATGGGATGAATTATGAGAAAGATTTTCTTGATTTGGTGTCTAAGAGATTGAAGAAACTCGAGAGAGAACTTATTCCCACAATCTTTATTCATTGCATCAAAAATCCCTCTCAGCTGAAAAAAATTAACACAATTCATAACAAGTGGAAATTAGGTGTTACAATATGGGTTAAGTGGAAAAAATCCACTCAACCCTAATTTATCCATTTTCAATTGATTTTTCCTAAGATCAATTTAATTTGAAATCATAATTTCAAATTAAAAAATGAAGTATAATTTTATAAATATTAATTCAATAATTAATATTTAAAAAATTAATTAAAATCAATTCTAATAATTAATCCTAAATTGATTTTAAATAAATAATTAAACATTTAATTAATTTAACTTAATTTAATATCAAATATTAATACAACACCTATACCAAAACATGAATCCCTATTCATGTAATTAATATTTAAATCATATTTAAATATTTCCACTTCTCCAATTCGTTTAATTCGATAATTAAACATTTAATTATATCAAATATAATTAATAATTCTCATAAATAGAATTTGAATTTTTCAAATTTTCTCATCACACTATTCTAAAGTTAATCCATTTATGAGCTACTAGGGTACCTAATGGACCTACAGATCATGAGCTCCAACGATCTGAAATTAATTAGTTAAACTCTTTTAATTGAATTAATCAACATTCGTTAACTATCGATCACTCTAATAAGCTCAATAGTTGCACTATCCTCACTGTAGATATATTTTGTCCACTTGATTTAACCATGATCAGTAAGTTGATCTTTCACAAGTTGTTCGTATTACAGTTGGATCAAAATTACCATTTTATTCTCTGTAATACATGTTGCTCTTTAAGTCCCCATTAATCTAGTAATGAACAATTTTTTTATGGCCCTACCAATAAACGCGAGTCCCTCTCAGTCATAGAGAGGGCGGGGCCCCTTGTTCAAGACTAGAAGTCAATTATTTAAGGGAACAACCTATTTGCTAATCCTGAAATCGGGTAGGAGTGAATTCCATTTTCTAGGACTATGTCCCAAACTATCTACCCGGTCTTACCCCTAAAATGAGAGGCTTATTGCGGAGATGTTGAGTCACTCTCACTCATACAGATTAAAGGATAATCTCGAATAAACAAGATTTCATAGTTAGCCCAGGATTAAGATCGAGTTATTTTAGGTCATCGATTTGAAATAGTCAGTTTTAACAGTAAACGACGTTATAAAGAAAAGTGACTTTTTCGTGGTCTAGTCTTATGCAAGCATCTTTTGCATAGGATGCCCCCACTCACATGTCTCTACATGAACGATTATAGGATCACATTGTTTATATCAAATATAAAGCGAGCCGCATCCATAGTGTCCCCAAGATAAAGTACCTAACCTTATCCTTATACTTATAGATCGTTTTGGCTATATACTCAAATTCGATCCTATTTTATGTCTCTAAATAAAGTTTAAATATTCATGCTATAGCCAGGGGTTTGTTAATTTATTAGATTTCGGCTTTACAAGTGTAATTTATATGTTCAATAACAACTTCATTGAATAAACCTTAATAACATCTTTATTACAAATAGAAAATGTTTAAAGACTACTATGAGTTTTAGGACATACAACACAACACACTCCCACTTGAACTAAAACTTCAGTGGGTTTACATATATATACAATGTTGAATATGAGAGAATAAAAATAAATACAATAAACTAGGCATCAGATACTCATATATTCTCCCACTTGCCCTAGATTTATGAATCTTGTAGTCCTAGTCTGACTAGGTGAGCCTCAAACACTTTAATCATGAGGGTCTTTGTAAATGGATTAGCTAAATTGTCTTCTGAGGCTATCTGCATGTTGATTATGTTTCCTCAGTGTACTATCTCCCTAATGAGATGGGACTTGTGCTCAATGTGCTTCCCGCACTTATGACTTCTAGGTTCTTTTGAATTTGCAACTGTTCCACTGTTATCACAATAGAGGGTGATAGGCATATGCATTTTTGGAATCTTATCACAATAGAGGGTGATAGGCAGATGCATTTTTGGAATCACTTCCAAATCATTCAAGAACTTCCTAAGCCAAACTGTTTCTTTCGCTGCTTTACATGCAACTACACACTCTGCTTCCATGGTGAAGTCAGCAATACAACTTTGCTTTATACTCCTCCATTTAGAGTGAATACTGAACCTCAAGTTGATTTTCTAGAATCCACATCAATCTGAAAATCAGAATCAGTGTATCCTATAAGGATCAGATCCTTAGTACCACACACAAGCTTATAGTCCCTCGTTCTCTGAATATACTTGAGGATATTTTTAACGGTAGTCTAATGATCATATCTAGGATTGGACTAGTATCTACTGACTATTCCAACTACATAGCATATGTCTGGGCGTGTACACAATATGACATACATCAAACTCCTAACTATAAAGACTCGGACTTGTGAGGTAAAGAAGAGCAATGTTCAGAATTAAAGGGGAAGCTAAGAGAAAGAACAGGATGAAGCTTGGTAGCCTCTAACTCTTTTACCTAAGGCTCCTCGAAATGAAGTACAAGCTCATACTTAACTTCATAGACTTTTTCTTGGCATGACAGAGGATCAACATCTTCATCTTCATCGGTTCATGGAAATTCCTTGATAAGATCGGTTTCGGTGCCGTAAACGATGGGAAGCCTGATTAATTCTCCAATGTCAAAACGGAATGTGCAAGATAAGGGATAGGATGGACCTCAACTGGCACGGGGGCTTGAGTCTCCAGGTGAGACTCAATAGACTCTTGCTCACACTCAGATGAACCATTAGCAAGTTCCCACATTATAGAATCCAACATATTACCTTGGTCGGTAGCTTGAGAAACCAGTTGCTTAACTTGATGGTCGATGCTAGTCACTTCACTGCTCAGTTCGGTACCATTAGAAGATGGTTCCATCTAAGACTCTTCAAGTTTCTCAACTGATTCAATAATCTGAGCAACGAGGTCACTCAAATTCTGAAATTCAGTTCTAGCTTTGGATCTGGATTGGAAGCTATCGTGCTGGAAACTTGAGGATTCTTGATGACTTAAGGAGGATTCCTGCACAATCTCACAAGATTTACTAGAGAGCTCCTTAACCAAATATTTTAAAGAAATACCTGAAATGGAGGAAGAGACATACATCAATAACCGAGTTTGGCTAGGCATCTCCCATGGAGGGTAATAACTGCGCTCAGGACCATGCGAAACCTGTAATTGCCTAGTAGCCAAAACCTGAACAAGAGAGGTTAGTTCAGATATTTGATTTCTAAGCTCATTAAATTCTCTTATATCTTGTTCTCTACGTTGAGCCCCTTGCTTCACACGAAGTGCATAGTAGATATTCAAATCGTCTACCATGATAAAAAAAAAGTGGACACAATAAAAGAAAAATATTTTTGGGGTTTTTAAAGTTACAAGTCAAATTCAACTAAAAGAGATTAATTGGCTTTCCTCCCCAGCAACGACGCCATTTTTTTCGCGAGTTGAAAATCAATGTTGTTAATTTGACTTCAACCCAAAACAAAAAGTATTTATATATCACCCAAACCTACTTCTTATACTAACAAGTAGCATAAGCGAAAAGTAAAGGACCGAACCATAGAGAGGCCAATAATTAAATCTTCTCTTAAGCTAAATTTGACTATGGAAAGCGATAAAGACGGGGTTTTGTTGTTTGGTTGACAAGAAAACTAAATGCAGAAATTAAAATGCAAAAAAGTAAGATAGATTAAGAAAGAGAGAGATTGAGCACAAGACTACCTTCATCAGTGTAGATATCGTAGGGTTTTCTATGAATCTAATCATCGATTAATTATGAAAACATGCTTGAATTAACTATTTCATAAGCCTAATCAAATGTAGAGACAACCCATATAAACTCCCTAATGTGAATCAACATGCCATTAATCCTTATATTAACTAAGCTTGTTACAAAGGCAATTTACTTAGTTAATTGCATTACATTCTTGGATTGATTAAGATATTAAGTAAGAATAGCCAATTCTATCTTAATGCATTTCCAATCTTTAGGTTTTCTTATCAATTAGGTGATCCTAGATAGCCTAAATATCATGTCATATATCAAACTAAAACCTATTGCTACTGAAATAAGCATGCTTTTAATGCAACTATGAACATAAAAAACACACATAGCAAAGACAAAACATACAAGAAATCGAGTTGTCAGTTCACCAATCCTTTATGCTTGTACTAGAAATTGAATCAATGAGTGGAAATCATAAAGAAACATAAACATCCAATAAAAAATCCATAAGAAATCTCAAGGAGTTCAAGAAAATCCCTACAAATCTAAAAACCCGACGTTGTGGCCTTCAATCATTCATCAAATCGAACACACAATGCCGAGATTTACAAATGCAACTCAAAATGAAAGGAAAGCTCATGAGTTTTTGCATGGAATGGCCAAAACCGAGCAACATGCTCTCTAAGATGGCCTAACTCTCCTCCCTATTTTACCTAATTTGGAAAGAACATATTTAAATTACAGTTGCAATGCTCTTGATGATCCAGCCCTCAAGTGTTGGAGTGGCGTTGCAACGTTACTGTTGAAAGAACTCTTAAACAAGAGGATCCATGAGCGGAAGTGGATCTTTCTAATTTCATTGTGATAGAATTACCACACATACATTCGAACAAACAGATATGCATTATAACACTAATTATTGGCATGCTATAACAAATAAAGTACAAAAGACCGAGTAAATGTACCAATTGAAGACTTTCTTCAATCGAACTCGGTCTAGCAGAAGCAAACTCCTCTACGCTCATTATCGTCCAACAAATAGTTGCCTAACTGCACCACGTCGTCTACACGATTGGTAACATACGAACCAACAGCAACCGAGGACGACACCACCACTCGAAGCCCTCAGTATTCTCGGAGTGAGAATCCAAAAGGTGGACTTTGATGGAATTGGTAGAGGGAGGAGGAAAAGTGATCGTGTTGAATGAACAAGCAAGTGGGAGATAGTAGAAGACTATCGTATAGTCGGGTGCTAGTCATTTAGAAAAAGGTACACAATCGTGTAGGTTTAGCTAAGCGATCATCTATCAAATGGTAAACGATCGATTAGTTCTGCTTGGGACGCTAAGCGATCATGTAGTAAACACAAGTGATCGTTTAGATATCGCAGGCGATTGATTAGTGCGCGGGTGTGTGATCGTTTAGGATAACGGGCACTATCGTATAGACTCTCAATATCTAAGCGATCGTATAGATTCACCCCATGAGCGATTTTTCTTGCGTTCTTTTTCGTGCATATCAAAAATAAAAAAAAATATCATTTTATTCTTCAGTTACAAGAACTGAATTTGAACTTCCCACTTTCGTAATATTCCAGAGAATTACTCGGCCAATTATCTCATAACCGCCTAATTAATTAAATAATTAATATAATCATATTATATTCTTAACCTATAGTTTGATATCATATATCTACTATATTGTTTTCTCTTCTACTTGATATAAATCATATTTATATCCAATTTCCTCCAAAAG
>NC_052349.1:68571679-68661388 GCF_009727055.1 Benincasa hispida
GGATTTATCTCATACATTTAGTCAATTATATCATATATAAATTAACCAGTTCAATTATATCATATATAATCGAGCTCCCTCTTGTCAATTTGAATATTTCAAACTGGCCTAAAAACTGATTCTCAACTTTATCCAAGCTACCAAGGGGACCTTATGGACCTATGGTTCGAAGCTCCAACGGTACGTGAATAGCTGACTAAACTCTTTAGCCATGAGATCCACCATCCATTAACTGCCAGGCATTCCACTAAAGACCGACAATTGAACTCGTCTTACCAAAGATATATTTCTGTGTCTATTGAATAAACCAATCATGAGTACGATGACCCTTCACAGATACTCGTAAGTACAGCTGGGCCAATTTATCGCCATTTTGCTCATGTAGTTACATCTCACTCCTTAAGTACCACTGATCCCTCTAATGAACAATACAACATAGTCCAACTATGTGTGAACACCTCTTGGGCCAAGAGAAGGTGTGTGACGCCACATCGTTCAAGCCTTGAAATCAGCCCTTAAGGGATCTATCTATCTACTTATCCCTGCTTCGGAGAAAGGAGTAAATTCCATCTTGTGTAGTTGAGTTCCCAACTCCTAAATTAGACGAATCCCCGAAATGGTAGGTTTGAGTCGGGAGCCTAGCCACTCGCACTCATGCAAATCAAAGGACCGCCCTCAATGGTAGGAGTTCCCAACTCACTCAGGATTGAGGTCATGTACCTATTGGTGATCTTAGTGAAGTGAAGTCTCTGTCATGAATGGTGTTATATAATGAGACGTTAATACTTCGTGGCAGGTCTTATACAAACCCTTTGTATAGGACGCCTCCGCTCGCATTTTCCCTACACGAATGATCAGGATTAGACTATCTGTGGCAAGTCACAACACTTGTGACCATTCCACAAAGCGGGTTGCATCCGTAGTGTTACCAGGATAAGGTTTTCTTCCTATATCCATATACTACAGACCATTTGGCTATCCTTAAGACATGATCCACTTGTATGTCACCACATACATGCTTAAGGTACATAAAGATAACCAAGGATTTTAGGTATTTTGTTTGTGGTAAAGCAAGTTAGTAATTAGGAGATTTGTGGTTCAAATCTCCCTCTTATTTTATTAAAAAAATGTCATAACAAATTTAATCTAAAGAATTTAAGAGGGACTATGATGGCATAATATGTTTTTTTTTCTACTTATTATAAGTACCACTGTTGTTTGAGAGGAAAAAAACTATGTTATCATACCATTATTGAGATATGTAGAGAGTCATACTCTTAACCACTAGTATTAGACCTAATGTATAAATTTAGTTGTGTTAGTGATATTCTAAGATTTCAAACAAAAATTGTTTAAGCTGCAACACACAAGTATAGCTCTGTCAAATTAGGTGGAGATCTATGAGGTTGAATAGGCTTTGAGAAGTATATCTTTATTCAAAAGGAGAAGATTAGGGGTGTGAGAGGTGGTCAACACCAAAACATGTATTCCACAAAATGATTTATGTGGTTATGCTTCGAGCCTTGTTAAAAGCAAGATCATATAAGCGGTTAAGAGTGGACACAGGTAAGAGAAGGCTCACAAGTAGCACTTTGTTTGAGGGAAGATTATTTGGAATGCATTATAAAATATAACAAGTTGACTAGGAAATGACGTGAGTCTGAGTATATAAATAAAGACAATTATAATCTCGATTAGTATGAAATATTTGGATAAAACCTATAAAAAGAAAAGCTATAAAGATTTATGATAAAAGTGAACAATAACATATTATCGTAAAGATATATTGAGGGTCGATATCCTTAATATTACTAGTTTAGAGGTATGAGGTGGACAATTATCTATTAGATGGGTAGAGAAAATGTACAATCATAATTGTTAAATAAAAATATGGGAGAAAAAGAAAGGGAAAGAAAAAGAGAAAAGGAAAATGGAAAAAAAATGGATACAAAAGGATTGCAATCTATTTGGCCTTTTCTCAAGCATACATGAACCCAACATGTGATTTGATTGGATTCCCACGTGTCAGATCGGCACGTGCCAGACCTGAATGGTCTAGATTTGTCCAATATTCTTCCAAAATTTGCAAAAGAAATTTAGCTTTTGATGGATAAACATAAAATTTCCAATTTATCCCTATCACTTTATTCTAAATTTTGTTTGAATTTGTGGCTAGTTTGATTTTTTTTAAAGAAAATATAAACTAGTTTTTGTAAATATATTTAAATAAATTACAATTTTATGAATGGTGTTCAATTTATTTTTAGAACTTTCTTTTAATTTTTTTTAATATTATCTTGAAATTTAACTTAATATCGAATCTTGCTGACGTAATTAAATAGATACTTATACGATGATGAATTTAATCTAAGAATAATGAAGTAGTTATTTAAATTTGTAAAAATAATAAATAACTAGCGATTTGATATATGAGTAGTTTTAAGTTGACAAAACATTAATTATTAAATATATCTTTCTTTTAGACCACTCAAAATATATTTTTAGAATTTAAAATATTAAATAGAGGCTAAAATGATGTGTAAAAAATTCAACACACAATTTCATTTTAATATTATGTAGTGTATGATATTGTGTATGTACCATCCATAAAAGCATGCTTCAAATGATAGTGATGAAAACCGAATACTTATAGATTTTGATTAAAGACTTGCTAGTTAGGCAAGCTTAGGAATCTAATCATGAACCATAGTGTTTAAAATAAAACATTTCAAGATAAAATACATTATGATATGTTAAATAAAGTGCGAGTCGAAATACGACTGAACTATAAAATTTTTTTAAAATGATTAATTAAATATTATATTTAAAATATTAATTTAAAAAAAAATGAAAATACTCATTCATATAACGAAAAGAAAAAAATATAACTTAATATAAATCGAAAAATATTTAATTAAAATTAGAAATCAAACTTGTCATTATGAATTGAAAAGTCGGATTTTTTCTTCTTTTCTTAACTTTAAAATGTTTTGAATTTATTATTTGTTAAAAATTTTAAATATGTAATATGTTATATGGTATTCAATTTTCGTTTTTTTTAACTTTATTTTAAGTCTATTTTATTTAGTGTTTAAGAAAGGGGTGATATATATAAATCATCTAACTCTTATATGCTTATATATATTATAATTTTATATATATATATATATATATATTATATGAACTTTATTGCTATTCAAGATAATATAACAGTTTTTTTTTCCTGCTATTGATGCAACTAATATATTGTTAATGAAACAAATAAATCTATCTGTCGATTTTCTTGTTTGATTTGTTGTTTATCAATTATTTTTACTACTATGAGTGGAGTTATGAAGATTTGATTATTTAATCTGATGAGTATATATCAATTGTTGGTGGAGCATGTACACAAAAATTTGAAAATTTAGAAGATAATAAATTTAGATAAAATCAAAATCAACTTCGAAAACAAACAAAATAATTCTCATAAAACTTATAGCAAGAAAAGAAAAAGGAAAAGAAAATTGTATTTTTGTATTTGTGTAACAGAAGATGTGGATGTGGTTATGCAAATACGTAAGAAAGGATGAACACCAAACACCACCTGTCGGAGGAGAGGGCCCCACAGCCCACGTTGTCGTTCTCCTATTGATGGAATCTCCTGACCCCACATGGCAACCACGTGTCCCCACCTCTCCATTCTTGTCATCATCCCAGCTTATAAGTACAGCTGTCCATTTCCACGTCATCTGTCATGCAAATGCATAATCATCATCATATCATACATACATAAATATATACATACATCCAAATAAAAAACAATTAAAAAAATTGCTTTTTTATTAAAAAAATAATTTTACTCTGCTTTATAAACCCAAGCTCCTCTCTCCAGCTCTGTTGCGGACACGTTTTGAAGAAAGAGAAGCGAATTCGAAAACAGAAAGAAAAAAACCAAAACAAAAAAAATGGGAAGTGATTTCTTTAGCGAATCTGAAACGTGGGTTTCTTCTGTGAACGGAATTCGAGAAGACCCAGATGATGAAATTTCCATTGAAGAAGGTGAAGGAATCGGGTCGGATTCGGATTTGGAATTGGACGAATCGGTTCAAATGGGAGCGAAGAAGAAGATGATAAAGAAGAGGAGTCAGGTTTTGCTTGAAGGATTTGTGGAGGATGATGACGATTTGATGAGGACGAAGAGCTTGACGGATGAGGATCTTGATGAGCTTAAAGGCTGTGTAGATCTAGGGTTTGGTTTCAGTTATGATGAGATTCCGGAGCTCTGCAACACTCTGCCAGCCTTGGAGCTCTGTTATTCCATGAGCCAAAAGTACATGGACGATCAGAAGTTGCTGGAGAGCTCTCCGGTGCCGGCGGACTCTTGTTCGTCCGTGTCGAGTCCGATTGCCAATTGGAAGATCTCTAGTCCCGGTGAGTGGCCTTTTTCTCTGGGATCTTGATTTTGGAACTGAGTTTGTTTGCACATCGTACATTTTTTGCTTTACCTTGATTGTGCAGATCGATTTTTGGCCCTTTTTTCTTTGAAAGTAGTTTGAATTGAGAATGAACTGATCTAGTTTCTTAAGTGATTCAACTTTCATTTTAATCCCTAGACTATAGACCCTAGTTTTGTCACTAAACTTGTATTGGTAATTGCTTGAAACCAATTGGGTTGTTTCTATATGTATCTTTAAGTTTTTTGTTGGTTGTTGTAACTTAGGGACTATAACAGATTTGAAGGCTAGAACAGGGTAATAAATTCGAAAGCTAGAGATCTAGGACTTGAAGCTTCATTTTTGTGTCTGTTTTTTTTTCCTCAATGAGAGTGGTTTTTCCTACTTCTAGCTGGTTGGGTGTTTGTTCTGAGGTTGGGTGAAGGCAGAAGTCCGTAATTTGTCTTCACTATGAATTCTCGGGGTCCCAATTTTACGAGCTGGTTATCTACCCCTGTTTTATATGTAAGTTTGTCTACAATAAATAAACAATAAATTGTTTGCTTTGGGGGAAAAAAAGTTTGAGGCGGTAATTTTAGACTTCCCAAGTATTAAGAATATATTGAAAATAAAGATTAAATGTACTATAATCTAGAGTTCGGGGCATCTCATTGACAAACCATGGGGATATAATATTTAAGATTCCATTTTGTATTTACGCTTCTTTTGTAAAAGATTACAAGCTTTCTATACCTCAAAAGGCAAGGCATTCTTCTGAACTTTTGATGTTGTTTGCTCATATAGGCGATCATCCAGAAGATGTTAAGGCAAGGCTCAAATTTTGGGCTCAGGCAGTGGCATGTACTGTTAGATTATGCAACTAAGAAGACCATGGAATGGAAGTTTTGATTTGGCGGAGAAAAATGAATGCATCTTTTTGCACCGGTAACCTTTAGCCTTATGGTTGACGACTTTGCACACTTCTGAGAAAAGATAGATTGAATGATTGAACAAACGTGTCGTTTGATGAGTCTGACTTATGATGAAGGAGAAGAAGAAGAAGAAGAAGAAGAATGTGTCAGGTTTGAGATTAACCATATACCAAAATGAGTCTGACTAAGATTTTGTAAAATATGTAGTTCTTTTTTGTAAATTTGAGAATAAATTGATCATTTCATAATAATGTCATGAGTTCATCAATTCTATATCTCTATTTTGTTTTGGTTTAAACATTAGTTGGTGGTTTTTATGCAGTGGTTTGACTTTGAGAGCTTAGCTTCCATAACACACCCAACACCCAAGTCTCTTTCACTGACCTTTTTGCATATGGCTGAGGTAACTAACTGTGCTAACCCATCAAAGTGGTTCTTCCCTTCTCTGTTTTGACCCCATTCTGAAGGTGACTGACCCTGACTTTTACTAACTATCAGGTTTTTCCAATGGAAAGCAGGGCAGAAAGTTCATTCTTTGTTGTTTCAATGTCTAAGTAGGGAAGTTTTTGGTTTCTGATTTTGGGTTGGTGGTGGTAATATCTTCTAGTTTATGCTATCCAACAACTTCAAGTTAGAGGCTGGGGAACGTTACAGTCTCGATGTCGTCTCTACTTCCTGATTTCTAATCTACCTGAGTGCCTTGATGCCAAAGGAAAAGAAAATGTTTGGTTGATGTTGTATAAGTAGAAAGGTTCCGACTTATGATGTCTTTGTAGTTAAGTTCTTGAGTTTAGGGCATGTTCGGCCAAGGAGTGGGAGAGTTTAACTTTACTTCTTGTTTGGTCATCGAATTCTTAAGCTCGTTTTAGTCTTATGACTAAAAGCCATCAATTTTACGACTTTTTAATTCTTTACACAAGTCATAGGGTTAAGTAACTTCTCTTCTTATCTCAAACGTCTTTTAATAGTTTTGCACTTAGGAAGGAAGTGTTTGGGGCAAGTAATCGGTTATTATAATCTTAGGTTATTATAGTATGTGTATGAGGTATAAATTATTTTAGTTTGAGAAGAAAATAGTAAACATTGTAGCAAAGATTAAAAAAAAAAACTGGAGCAAATAGTAAATATTGGAGTAAATTAGGGTTTTGGAAGAGTGTTGATTGTAGTTAATTAGGGAATATAAAATAGTATTTACTATAGCAGGAGGTGATTATTATAATCTTAGGATAGTCTTCGTCTTAAATGCACCCTAAGTTTTTAAAATCCTAATCAAATTTTAAAAAAGAAACTTTACTTACTTTTTGAGAATGTCTATGATTTTGAATGTGTAATCATTTGAGTCTTGTTGGATAATTATTTGATTTTTGATTTTTAGTTTTTGTTTTTGAAAATTAAGTCTATGGATACCGTTTTCAACTTCAAAATTTATTCCTTTATCATCTATTTTTTACGAATGGTTTAAAAAATTAAATCAAATTTTGAAAACTAAAAAAAAGTAGCTTTTAAAAAATTATTTTTGTTTTTGAGATTTTGATAAGAATTCAACTATTGTACCTAAGAAAATGCAAATCATTGTAAGAAATGTGGATAAAATAGACTTAATTTGAAAAAAGAAAAATAAAAAAATCAAATTGTTATTAAAGGAGGATTTGATTTTTAGTTTTTTTAATGTGTGTTTTTTTCTTATAATTTTCTTATTCACGTCCTTTTATAACCACTTTTTTTAGCTTTCTAAAGTTTGGTTTAAATTCTTAAAAACCAGTAATAGTTGCATTTGGGAGCTTAATTTTTATAAATAAAAAATTTGAATCTAAATATTCTTCTAATGAGCTTATTGAAGTTTTGAAATACAATTAAAACAGAAGTTTGATATTTTCGTTTATTGTTTTATTATTTTTAATACAATTAATACAATTATGGAGATAGAGATCGAATCTTGGATTAATATCCTCTTTTAAAAGGTAAACATTTAAACATTAAGCATTTAAAATAATGGGTATTGAATTGTAAAAGTGATGCTTGCAAGAGTAAAATTTTGAAAAAAACAAAAATTCAATTATAAATTTATAAGACTGGTCAACATTGATTTGACACATTGAGTATTTATAATAACTAAAGTAGATTCTAACTTTAGATTATTATGGGAAAACAAAAGTGATTATACAAAAAGATTTTCCATTCTATTTCTAACTTCCCAATTATTGGTCCAACATCTCAAAGCTTGTGTATGAGGTTGGTCAACTTATTTGGATGGTAACTTCAGATAATGTTAAAAATGGTTTTAGTATTCCACTTTGATACTTAAACCATAGTTGATCTTTTCCAAGTTATGAGGCTTTGGTGTTTTCAATTGAAAAGCTGTGATGTGATAGGTATTTTTTTTTGGTTTTGGTTAAATTCACAAAATAACCTATTTTCAAATATGTAGTTTAGTGGATATGACACGAAAGATCGTTTTAAATATTACCATTTTTTTTCTTTGTTCGTTGCATTGAAAAATGTGTTTAAATTAAGGTGCAAAATAATTTAGAAGATAATGTTTGGGATTTTAGGAGAAGAGTGGAGGAACAAGAAAGAAGTACAAATAAATTTGAGGAAGTTGAATTTTGGAAGCAACTGTAAGTTTGAATGATGGTTAAGCTAGAAACTAACCTGCTTATATAATACGTTATCACAAATGTGATGTGTTAAGCTTTAATATTACAAGCCACACTTTCTTTTATTCTTGATATCAATGATGTTTGTCAATCTATGAGTAAAAATCAATGGAAGCATAATTTAACTGATTACGTCATGTGTTTTCAATAGAAAATGTGTGAACTTCTTGTCATAGGAATAATATCACCGAAAAATAAAAAATACATAATCTTGTACATATGAGAGAATTTGGGGCTAACGACTCCACGTTGTCTCCTTAAAAACAATTTTTCTCACTCTAATGTTTGAGTTCCATGAGTAATTGTTTCCCAAGATATAACAGTTTATCTATCTTATGGAAGCAGCACCTCGTCCATAAGATCCAACGAACTATACTTTGTGCAAATAAATCGAACTTCAATGACTGTATAAAAAGGGAAAAAATTTTAAAGGGGGAAAATGCTCATGAAAAGGGGTTGAAAACTAATTTGAAGAAGAGACATATTTATAGACTAATTTGAGGTCATTAGAATAGTTGTGTCTTTTATTCAATTTGGTTATTTATGATTTATGAAAAGACATATACATTCATGAAACACTGCAATTCATGGAAATGAAATGATGCAACTCTACCCGAATAATCACATACCATTTATTCCAACACTTTCGCTTTTGCATCTTGTTGAATAAGGAAAAGAATAATAGAAGTGTTAGTTATTGAATTTTTACATGTTCGCATTATGGGCAATTTTAAATTTATTTTAACAGAAAATGGGAAAAAATAATTTCAAAATTAGATGGTAAAAGTGAAACTTTTTAATTATTTCATGAAATCTACGACAAAGTTCATAGATAAATTTGTTTAATTTAATTGACCTGAAATAAAATAAATTATCATAACAAGATGTAGGGACAAATATTATATTTGAAGATTAGATTCAAACTAGTCGGTAGGATAGTTTAGAGATTAAAATATTATTTAATCAATTATATATTGATTTTTTTAATATTTACCTTCATTTTGATTTCACTTTCATAACAAGGTATTGGATTAGTTTCATAATTAAACTGGATATTTTAATTTAATTTTTTTAAAAATATATAATAGTTTTTATAGTAAATTAAAAACAATGCAATTTAAATTTTCTTTGTTTTTTTTTTTTTAAAAAAACCCAATATATGGTACTTTCTCATATTATTGAAAAAACCAGAGCTACTTTTGCCAAATAGAAAAACTTAAAAATGTTATTTTGTTTGAGAGATTTTGAAATAAACTTGCCAATGCCTTGCATATCAAATCAACGTAGGTAAAAAGAAAACAAGGCAAATGTAAATGAGAGATTGAAGCATGGGACACAAGTAAATACTTTAGTACATTTTGGGCGCACTTGCATCTATCTTTGTGCATTATACTGGAAAAAAAATTCAAAAACATTTTTTAAATAAAGGAAGAAAAAGATTTTGACACATAAAAAACTACGGTTGGACAATTTGATGGGTTGTATATTAAGTAGAGGAATCAAAATATGACGAATGAACTTGTATATTATTGAGGAGATTACAACTACGTTTGGAATTGCTTTAACTTTTAAAATAATTGTTGCCAGTTGTGTTTTTTAAAAAAAAAAATCAGCTGTGAATGAAAGTAAAAATAGTGTTTGGTAAATTTTAATTTTAAATTAGAAAAAACTAGTTACGGTATTTGGTAAATTAATACTAAATTAGTGCAATTTAGTTATGTGGACCAAACTAGGCTTATTATTTCAATTATTTTTGTATGGATAATTAATTTTATAATTTATTTAAAATTGTATATGATTTAAATTTCAACTAATTTTATTTAATCTAAATTATTTTATAAAAGTTGATTATATAATTATTATAAAAATGAATCAATTAAAAATTGAAAATATATCAATATGAAAGGATATTATTGTAATATATTTATTTAAATGGTTAAGAAGTTAGCAAATTTTAATGGAAGCTAAATTCAAAAGCTAGTATCTATCAGCTTTTACACATTAGTTAAAATTAAGAAGTGATTCTAGTAGGTTAATAAATAATTCATTTTACCAAACAAATTAGGCAATTAAGATCGTATACCAAAACCACCAAAACCATGGATTACTCCTCTCGCTCTCGAACAATGGATTACTCCTCTCGCTCTCACTGGAACGTCCAAGTAATCGTTCACCAAAACCACCGGTCATCTACCCACAAACGGCCTCCACACGAACACAGTAATGAGGATGACACCACCACTTAGAACCCTCGGTATTCTCTATGTGAGAATCCAAGAGGTGTAGGCTCTATTGGGTTTAGCAGGGGAAAGAAGGAAATGAAGATCGTATACCACGACCAAGCAAGTGGGAGAAGGTAAGGTCTATCGCATAGACGATGCTTGATCGTTTAGAAGAAGGTACACGATCGTTTAGTAAAAAAAGCCGCGATCGTATAGACAATTGTTTAGTAAACGCTCGGGTGCGCGATCGTTTAGGAAAGAGCTAGACGGTCGTTTAACAATTCCTATGCGATCGTTTAGAAAGAAGCACGAGTGTATACGATTGTGTAGAAACTTTGAGCTATCGTGTAGTCTTTCGGTTTGCTATGTGATAAGTTGTATACACAACAACGTGAGTGAATGACCGATCTCTTACAAAATGAAAACAATTTTCATTTTATTCTTCAGGTATGAAAACTGAATGAAACCTCCCACTATCACACAGTTACGGAGAAAACGCCGACACAATAATCCTATAATTATCCAATTAAAAAAATCATATTACATTCATTAACCTAGGGTTTAATATCACATATAAACCATAATCTTTTCTCCTCCACTAGATATAAATCATATTTATATCATTTTTCTCCAAATAATGTATCTCATACATAATATTAATCATATCATATATAATTAACCAGTTCAATCATATCATATATAATCGAACTCCATCTTGTCAATTTGAACACTTCAAAATGACCCAAAAACGGATTCTCAACTTGAATCCATTGAGCTACCAAGGATACCTTATAGACCTACGGCTCGAAGCTCCAACGATATATGAATAGTTGACTAAACTCTTTAGCCACGAGATCCACCATTCGTTAAATACTAGGCATTCCACTAAAGACCGACAGCTGAATACTTCTTACCATAGATATATTTCTGGTCCATCGGATATAACCAATCAACAGTACGATAATCTTCAAAGATGCTCGTAAGTACAACTGGGCCAATTTATTGTTTTTCCCCCTGTAGTTACATCTAACTCGTTAAGTACCACTGATCCCTCTAATGAACAGTACAACATAGTCCTACTATGTATGGACACCTCTCAGGCCATGAGAACGTGTGTGATGCCACATCGTTCAAGCCCCGAGATCAGTCTTTAAGGGAGCAATTTATCTACTGTTGGTATTGGTATCCTAATTCTCCCAGAGTCTCGTTGTTTTGTAAAGATACACATTTTTTAATGAATAAAATAAGTATTATTTAATTCTGGCATTTACTCACATCCAATAAACAAAGCTCATTGGTCATCTTATGTGAACTTAAGCCTGTATATGTGATATACAAGTGGATCATGCCTTAAATGATAACTTAAATAGGTCTATAGTATAAGGATTAAGGTGGGATACAGATCCTGTTGACACTACGGATATGGCCTGCATTGTAGAGGTTTGCAAGTGTTGTAAACTACTATAGATGGTAGATCCTAACCATTCATGTGGAGATGTTCGAACGGGGGTGTCCTATACCAAGAGTTTGTATAAGACTTGGACCACAAGATGACTAGACTCTGTATATAAAGTCGTTGATACTAGAGACTTGGGCATTCTCACCTAAACGACCATAGGTGACACGACCTCAATCTTGAGTGTTTTGGGAACTCTTGCCTTTGAGGGCGGTCCTTTGATTAGTATGGGTGAGAGTGACCAGATTGCCAACTCAACATGCCTACCTTTTTAGGGACTTGTCTGATCTGGGAGCTGGGAACTCAATCCACAAGATGGAATTCACTTCTATCCCGAAGCAGAGATAAGTAGAGAGATTGCTTCTTTAAGGGCTGATTTCGGAGCTTGAACATAGTAGCCACAGCTTCTCTTTGGAAGAGAAGACTCAGTCATAGTAGAACTATGACTTATGTTTATTAGAGGAATCAGTGGTACTTAAGAAGTTAGATGTAACTTCAGGGGCATAACGGTTATTGGCCAGTTGTACTTACAAGCGATCTGTGAAGGGTTGTCGCACTGCTCATTGGTTAAGATGGACACATAATATATCTGTAGTAAGGAGAGTTCAACTGTCGGTCTTGAGTGGAGTGCCTGGCAATTAACGGATGGGGGGATCTCGTGACTAAAGAGTTTAGTCAGTTATTTACGTACTGTTGGAGCTTCGAGCTACATGTTCATAAGGCCCCCTTGGTAGCCCAATGGATTCAGTTGAGGATTAGTTCTTGGTGTTGATTTGAAATGTTCAAATTGACAAGAGGTATTTTGATTATATATGATATAATCGGTATGATGTATGAGATACATCTAATGGAGGATTAATGTAAATGAGATTTTCATTAAGTACCATGGAATAGAAAAAGAACTATGGATTATATGTTTCATGAGATGAAATATTAAAACTATAGGTTATAAATATAGTATGATAACTTGATTATCATTTATATTTACAATAATATTAATTATTGGATAATTAAGTCTTTTTCTTTAATAACCAATTAAGTGGGTGGTTATTGGTGATTTATGGTAACCGTGAGTTAAAAAGAAAAATGGTTTTCCTAATTTTAGTAAGTTTTTACAAAAGGCAAAAAAATAAATAAATAAATAATTGTTTTGAGTTTCCTTTCTCGTAAAAAGAAACTCACAGGCGCTTGTCAAGTAAATACTGATTTACTAAGCGATAACATGTTTTAGTAAAGGATCGTGTAGTGTTTTGTAGGCAACAAACACTGAGCTAAACGATCGCTTTGCTTTAGCTAAACGATTGGGCATCGACCTATGCGATAGGTTCCTGTCTTCATCCACTTGCCCAATCGTGTATACGATTGTTCATTCCTCCTTCTTCTGCCTCATACCAAGTCTGAATAGAGCCCACCCTCTGAATTTTCACACCGAGAATACCAGGCTAACCTTCTTGGTGGTGTCATACTCAACTCAACACCGTTGAGGTTCTGTGGAGGTCGTTCATGTTCTTGCTGGGAGTTTGTGACTGGGGCGATCATTGAGGACGAGCGCGAAGTGTTCATGCAATGTTGCGGTCGTGTTGTTCGAGCGTTCGTGAGCAAGGAGCGTGGAGACGAGTCTACAAATGTTTGTAGCTTTTGCTTTGTTCATTTGTAGTTGTTAATGTTATAATTTCTATATTGATTGTATAACCACATGTTTCAGTTATGACTGTAATTTATATTGTTCATTTATGATTGTAATTTGGAATGATCTATTTTCTGCTGCTCATGGAAATATCGAATTCGATTTCCTTCAATTGGTATCAGAGCCAGTTGCTCTGATATTCCAAATTACAACTTTGTTTTGAACTCATTTTACAGTCACGGTGGTTTCTGCATTTATGGTTAAACGTTTTCTGCATTTGTGGTTGAGTTGATGAATATTTCAGGTTTAATTGCCTTTTGTTAAACTTTTTGGTATTACAAAGTGTTAATTTGTAAGGGCCCCTATATTTTTTGGGCGTATTTAACTTTGCAATCGAGTCTGTAATTCAAAAATTTTGAGTTCGTTGAGTCGTTCGTGATGAAGCTTCGAAGCATGGAGATGCGGTTCTCAACGAAGAAGAAGACCAAGCATTGGTTGTATCGTGTAGCCTCAGGTAAACGATCATTGGGATTTAACTAAGCGATTGTTTAGATTTTTTTAGACGATCGTGTAGTATTTTCTAAACGATCGTTTAGCAAATGCTCAGCGATGGGGTAAATCTTTACTCTATCGCGTATCGTTGGTTGCTCGATCGCGTAGGCGTTGGAGGTAGATGATCGTAGTGGGAGCATGTGATGCTCGTCGTTTAGTAAAAGGCACGCGCTAGACGATTGTGTAGTTAGCAAGCTTCATCGCTTAGTTACTACCTACACGATCGCGCGTATTCGATACGGAGGCGCTAGCTAAGCGATCGCTTATGCAATGGTGCTTTGCGGCATCGTAGTCGTTTAGACCATCACGGAAGGCGGGCATTGTGAGGAGCGCGCTAAGCGATCGTGCACTTCAGGCTTCATCGCTTTGTAAAAGGTATACGATTATGTAGTAATAGCTAAACGATCATTTAGTTTTTTTCTAAACAATCGTGTAGAAAATGCTAAATGATTGTTTAACTCTAGGAGCGCTGGTAAGCGATAGAACGAAGCATTTTTTTTTATCGTGTAGACGATTGCAGAGTGTTTAGTACACGATGGTTGGAGACGCGATGCTTTTCCTAAGCAGTTCAAGACCCGGTTCGCTTGTTTGAACCGATGACTCCTTGTCTTTGTAATAGTTAGCTTTCCTTTTGTAATTTTAAGGTAATTTCACCCGGTTCATCAACATTGGTTTAATTATACATGTGATGTATGGTTCTTGTATGCCAAAGTGTTTGACATATAGTTCAAAACCCACCTTAGGTTGTGCAATTATTCATGCATCATGTATTATAAATGTTATAATATTGCATGAAGAAAATATGTGAAAGCATGTGCATGCATCATGAAATATAAGAGTTAATATTTTGTATCTAAGGGTGAATTGGAAGCAATGTGTTTTGCTTATTTCATTGTGTTTTTTATAAGTGTTATATAAAAAAGAATGTAGAATGAAGAATGGACAATGCATTGGAGCATGACACTTAGGCTATTTATATTCGTTATGAATGCCTTGTCATTGTGCTAGTCTTCTGCCATTGTGGTTGATTTCCGTTTATAAGTGTTAGAAAGGAAATTAGACCTAAAATCGATAATTCAAAGTTGCATGCGAACTTAGAGTGAACTCAAGTTTTTTAAAAGGGTTTTAAAATTGGATTGAGATAGACCTAAGTTCAAGTGGTTCTAAAGAGTTTAGTAACCTAGATTAATCTTTTATAATCAATATAATAGGATTAAATTGGTTGGTATAAAAGATTAAACTTGTTGTAAACCTATCTATAAGGGACCTTGTGTCTAAGATGGGTTTTGGCTAGGCTAGAGTTCTTAAGTTAACAGAAACATAACACTCCTACCTGGAAACCTACCTGGAAAGGTGAATTAGATAGATTTTCAACAAGCATGCGACGATTTGGTCAAAGACTCCGTTAAAGAGTTTAATGGACGATGATCAAAAGTTGTTTCACTATCCAAGGTAAAAGTTACTCTTGGGCAAACCTTAAAGTCACTTAGTTAAAATTCTTAGCCGTGTTTTTTCTAAGTAAGCTAAACCCTAGGTTATAAAATACTCAGTGGGAGAAAGAGGTGTATCAGATATGTCTATGATTCCACTCACGTTTCTCCCTGTATGTTAACACCGTGAGATTCATGCTTGGCCTTGTGATGCACAGGATGCATCCCCCTTTGGATAATGTTTGCATGAGTCAATATAAAGGTGAACAGAGAGAGTGTTCATAGTAAGTGGGTGAAGGGTGTGTATCAACACGTCCTATGGTCTCTGTCATTGGTTCACACCGTGAGATCATTATGTACTCCCTCATATCGCCTTTATGCATCCCCCTTCGAATGAGTTTTGTGTAGTTGGTCAAGATCAAGGTGAATTCCAGAAATGGATAGGGCCGCTTTAGGTTTTTCCCTAATCATATTTTTTCCCTTCAGATTGGCTTTTTGGGGCGGACCTCTAGGGCTTAAAATGGCAGGTCACACTTACGGGAGATTGTTAAGTAAGTTAATGATCTCTTGGCCAAATCAATGATGGCTAGTCATTATAGGAACAAAAGTTGTTCTGGTATTAATGACTGGTTGAGATATTCTTAATTCAGAGGAGGGACAATTGACCTTCTTTCGGCGGCTTTTGTCCTAAACCTTTGAAGCGTCATTACGAAACTAGATGTCACACGGGGTTCCTGTTATTTTTGCTAAAACCTTATTGGATGTTGTTTTGTTTTACAATGGGTATTTGCTTAAAACCTAAGGTAGGTCAATGTGTTTTTCTTTTCAGCCACTCGTTAGTATTTCCGTTTAAAGTTTTTACTATGACCGACTACTTACAGTGGAAAGAATCATGTGAAACGAATTTCGTGGTAGACGACCTCGATCCCACTACTCTCCAAAAGAGGAGACATGACAGTAAATATGATTTATTGGTCTTGGAGATGTGCCTTATAGAGAATGATGATTCTACCTGGATCCTTGATTTAGGTGCTACCAATCATGTCAGTTCCTCTTACCAAGGATTCAGTTCTTGGCAAATGTTGCCACGGAGAGATGACTCTTCGAATCGACACTGGTGAGGTTGTTTCAGTTGTTGCTGTAGGCAGGCTGAAGTCATTTGTTGACAAGAAACATTATCTGTTATTGGATAATGTTTTTGTAGTTTCTCATATTAAGAGGAACTTAATCTCGGTTTCTTGTCTCATTGAACAAGGTTATAACGTCTCCTTTTCTGAGAATAAATTGTTTATTTTCAAGAATGGAATGGAGATTGATTATGGTTCAATGGAAAATAACTTATATGTACTAAGGCCGTTAGTCATAAAAGCCTTGTTTAACACTAAAATGTTCAGTACGACAACAACAGCTAAAAGACCAAAGGTTTCTCCTAAGGAAAACGCCCAACTTTGGCATCTTAGGTTAGGTCACATCAACCTCAATAGGATTGAGAAGTTGGTGCAAAATGGACTTCTAAAGAGTTTAGAAGAAAACTCCTTGTCGGTATGTGAATCATGCCTCGAAGGCAAGATGACCAAATGACCTTTTACTGGAAAAGGTTACAGAGCCAAGGAAGCCTTGGAACTTGTACATTCAGACCTCTATGGTTCGATGAATGTTAGAGCTCGAGGTGGATATGAATATGTCATCTCTTTCAAAGATGATTATTCAAGGTTTGGGTATCTCTTCTTATTGTAACGTAAGTCTAAAGCCCTTGACAAGTTCAAGGAGAATAAGGCTGAAGTTGAAAACTTGTTAAATAAGAAGATAAAAACACTACAATCTGATCGTGGTAGAGAGTATATGGACATCCAATTCCAGAACTATATGATAGAACATGGGATTGCGTCCCAACTTTCGGCCCCTGGTACACCTCAGCAGAATGGTGTATTAGAAAGGAGAAACAGAACCTTAATGGATATGATTCGGTCTATGATGAGTTATGCTCATCTTTCAGACTCATTTTTGGGCTTATGCAGTACTGACTGCATATTATATCTTGAATAACGTTCCTCGAAAAGTGTTTCTGAAACACCTTTTGAGTTATGAAGAGACCGTAAAGGTAGTTTATGCCACTTCAAGATTTGTGGCTGTCTGACACATGTGCTAGCGACTAACCCAAAGAAATTGGAGTCGTGTTCGAAGGTTTGCCTCTTTGTAAGCTACCTCGAGGAAACGAGAGGTGGATACTTCTATGATCCAAGTAAGAACAAAGTGTTTTTTTCCACTAATACTATCTTCTGGGAAGAAGACCACATGAGGGATCATAAACCACGAAGTAAGCTCGTTTTATGTGAGATCTTTAGTGAGACTGAGACTACTGAGGGTTCAAAAAAAGTTGTTGAACAGGCCAATAGATCAATAAAAGTTATTGAGGTCAGTACATCTAGTCCACTAGCTCAAGAGTTGACTGTTTTGATGTAGTGGGAGGGTTATGAACCCATGGGTTTAACTGAAGCCTAAAACGTCATTACGAATGATGGGGTCGAGGATCCATTGTCTTTTAAGAAAGCAATGGAGGATGTTGACAAAGATGAATGAGTTAAAGCCATGAACCAGGAGATGGAGTCTATGTACTTCAAGAATGTCTGGGAGCTTGTTGATCCACCTGATGGGTTAAGACCTATTGGGTATAAATGGATCTATAAGCGAAAGAGAGGTAGATGGAAAGGTGCAAACCTTTAAGGCTAGACTCGTGGCAAAGGGCTATACCCAGGTTGAGGGAGTTGACTATGAAGAAACTTTCTCACTTGTTGTCATGCTGAAGTCTATCAGGATTCTCCTGTCCATAACCACATTTTATGATTATGAAATATGACGAATGGACATCAAGACTGCCTTTCTTAATGTTAGTCTTGAGGAGACCATCTATATGACTCAACCAGAGGGGTTCATACTTCCAGATCAAGAGCAAAGAGTTTGCAAGCTTAATAGGTCCATTTATGGGCTGAAACAAGCATCTAGATCTTGGAACATTAGATTTGATGGTGGTTGATGCAATATTTTATGTAGTGAAAATATGGATGAAGTGTGTTGATGGATTTGCGTTGTGCACTCAAGTTTCCCCAGCGGAATTCAAGTGTAAATTCCTCTGAGTTTCCTGGTAAGTCCAGGGTCAAATACAGGGACTTGTGAAAATAGATTGCGTTGGTAATTTTGATGAAAACTTTGCAGTAATCGAGTAAATAAATAAAATGTTTGGTTTGTTGATTGCGTTGATTAAAGATAAATAACAAATACGGCGGAGCTTGAAAAGAGTTAGTAGACGGGAAATGCGATGAATATGCGGTAAACGGGTTGAGAAGGGTTTCGGCTAACACTCCCTAGAATGCGTTCATGCTTGCAATAATGCAACATGCATACAATAGTAAACCAACTTTCGGTGCGAATACCATGGCTTCTAAGGCTAGAACGCATGCGATTATGCAATAAGTCTACAGGGCCTACACATAAACCTCTATTTCTATTTATGCGATGACAACATGACATTCACAAAAATATGCGACCACATAATATCATTCCCATTCCTAGGATGCATGCGATTGAAGTTGACAAACATAGCTTATCTCTAAGTCCTTATCTCTTATTTATGAAAGTCTAATCTTGCTCTTTCGAGTCTAGATTCTAACCTAGCTCTCTCGATACATTAGGTTCTTTCTTTAGACTCTCTCTCGAGTAACTCTAAAGGGTATTTTGCACAGCATAAAACAAGACAATTGCAAGTAGTAAACTTCCTAGGTCATGTTAGCTTAGTTCTTCTCAACCCATTTGACTAGTTTAGTTACTCATGTGTATTAAGAGAGTGAGCAGATGTAGAAATAGAACTTCCATTGAATAGATATGAAGATGAAGTACAAAATAACAATGCAAGTATAATAAAGAGCTTGGTAGCAATTTCTTGCTGCCAGGCGTTTACACTGATTCTACTCGTCCTTAAAATATAATCTCGTACTCGCGAGAGTCGGCCCGCTTTCTGCTCTTACGCCCCAAGATTTTCTCTCGAGTTGCCCTGGGAGATCTCCGGCGCCACCACTCTTCTCTTGCTCCGCCTTAAAGTGGAAAGGAAATTATGAACAGAAGCAACTGGTTAACTCGTCAACCCCTTCTCTGAAGAATGCCCTTGGTATTTATAGAGCATCCATGGTGAAAGACGGCTTCTCACTCTTGGTTGTACAGATGGGACAACTTTAATTCCTGACTGATGCGCCGGATAATTGTTACCGATAAAGCTGAATGTTTTTTATGACCGTTATCGGCTGTCAACTTAATTTGGATTCGACTGTCATCAGTTTTCTGTCCCATCGCTCTTAATTATCCTTTCACCCAGATGTGCCCACCATGTTGCGCTGACCAAGTTGCGGCGATTCTTCTTGGGTGAATGTTTGCGAGCACGATCAATGCAAAGTCTTGCGGTAAAGTTGCACTCGAATAGTGGATTCCTATGATCGCAATCTCTGCATTGCGTTAACGCATATTTTGCACAAAAATATAAAGATCAACTGCTCTAATGCGTTGGACGCATACGACCGCAATATTATAGAATTTATGCTTAATGGACGCAATTTAACATATTTCATCAATGCAATCCAATATTGTTTAAGAACTTAGTACTATGATAATATGCATTTCTGCCCGTTTTCATCCACCTCCAATCCATCCCAGGAGACTTCATGTCCCAACACTATACCTTCCTTGACCATGAAATGACATTTTTCCTAGTTGAGCACCAAATTCGTCTCTTCACATCTTTTCAGAAACTTCTTCAAGTTGGCTAAGTAGACTTCATAAGTGTTCCCATAAACGGAGAAGTCATCCATAAATATTTCCACAGAATCTTCGAGATAATCTAAAAAGATCGTCATCATGCACCTTTGGAACGTGCTTGGCGTATTGCAGAGGCCAAACAACATGCGGCGAAAAGCAAACGTCCCATATGAGCAGGTGAATGTGGTCTTATCTTGATCTTCAGGAGCTATAATGATTTGATTGTATCCGGCATACCCATCCAAGAAGCAGTAAAAATCATTCCCTGCTAGTTTATCTAACATTTGATCAATAAAAGGCAGAGGGAAGTGATCTTTCTTTGTGGCCGCATTCAGTTTGCGGTAGTTCATGCATATGCGCCATCTAGTGATGGTTCTTTGCGGTATTAATTCATTGTTCTCATTTGGGACTCCCGTCATTCCGCCCTTCTTCGGCACACATTGCACGGGGCTGACCCACGTGCTATCTGCTATGGGGTAGATAATGCCCGCATCTAGCCATTTGATAATCTTCTTTTTTACGACCTCCTTCATCGCAGGGTTGAGTCTGCATTGATGTTCAATTGTTGCTTTATGGTCATCTTCAAGACGTGTGGTGCATGCAGTACGAGGGGCTAATTCCTCTGATGTCAACGAGCGTCCAGCCAATTGCTCGCACATGTTTCTTGAGAATACTCATCAACACATTCTCCTGCTCTTTATTGGGCGCAGAGGAAATTATCACTGGCAGCTTTTCATTCTGCCCTAGAAATGCGTACTTCAAATGGGTTGGTAGGGTCTTCAATTCAAGTGTTGGTGGTTCTACTAGGGAAGATTGCGTTGTTTTTCGTTCTTCTTTTGGCTCTACTTCTTTGAGATCATTTCTTCTTCTTTGTTTGTTTTTGCTACGATCGCATTACAGGCAGCAACGGGTGCGTTGGCATCCTCTTCTTCACACTCTTCATCAGACTTTTCTTCGTCAATCAAATTCAGGTCATCATCAGAATCTTACAGGTCTTCTTCATCCGGGATTTTCATGGCACAAATTATATTAAATTTGAACTTCTGTCCATTTATATTTAAAGTGATTTCTCCCTTGTACGCATCAATTTGAGCACGACCCGTTGATAGAAAAGGTTGCCCCAAAATGATGGGCACATTTTTGTCGGCCTCATAGTCTAAAATGATGAAGTCAACTGGCAAAATAAATTTATCAATCATGATCAACACATCCTTCACCTTACCTTCTGGATGAACAAGAGATCTGTCAGCCAATTGGAGAGTCACTGATGTGGGCACAAATTACCCCACATTTAACTGTCTAAAAATTGACAGCGACATCAAATTTATGCTGGCTCCCCAAGTCACACAGGGCTTGCCCAATATAGAGTCCTCCTATGGAGCAAGGAATAGTGAAGCTCCCAGGATCGCTCATCTTCGGTGGGATAATTGATTTGAAACTTTGCGTTAATGCTACCAAGGCAAATTTCCCAACAACCCTTTTCTTAGTTACCATGTCCTTCAGAAACTTGACATAGGCAGACATTTCCTCAATTGCTTCACTGAAAGGAATGTTAACATGTAATTTCTTTAACAGAGATAAGAAGTGTTGGTACTGTACCTCTTCATTTTTCTACTTCCTTAGTCTCTGTGGGAAGGGTGGTAACTGGACTTTCACGGTTCCCGTTTCATTTTCTCTTTCTTCTTTTTGCGTTACCGCAATCTCAGGTTCAGTTGCAATGGAAGTTGTTCTACTATGCTCCTTCTTTTCTCCCTCCACAGTCTTCTCACTGCACAATGTCACAACCTGACATTGCTCCTTACCTAATCCCCCCGAGTTGCGTGGAAGTTCGGTTGAACTTGGCAACGCCCCTTGCGGTTGACTTTTCAGCTCACTCGCAATCTGGCTCATTTGCAATTCGAGATTGCGGATGGACGTGGCCTAACTTTAAAGCACTGTCTCGTTTTTCTCTATATATTGCTTCCATAGGCTCTCCAAAGAAGAGGATTGCGGTGATTGTTGTGAGTTACTTCTTTGACTACTCGGTTGACCATTGTTGCGTTGAAAGAATCCTGGTGGCCCTTTTTTTGCCGCCACATGTTGAAAATTTTGTTGTTGATTCCTCCAAGAAAAATTGGGGTGGTTTCTCCACTCAAGGTTGTAAGTGTTTGAAAAGGGATTATTTTTCACAAAGTAGACAGATTGTAGGTTTTGTAGGCAATCTTCCATCGCATGCTCATCACTGCAAGTCGCACACCTTGCGGTGTTCTGACTGATTACGTTGATTTGCCTCCCTTGCGATGTTGGGCTGCTGATCGCCATTCCTTGGATCAAATTCATCATTGCGGTCATTTGGTTTTGTAATGAAGTAATAGCACTGTTGTTTGCATCAGAATCTTTAAGTCTCAATCTCTGGTCACTCTCTCTCCAGTCTTCATGGTTCTTGGAGATGCGATCCAGGATATTCTTCGCCTCATCATAAGTTTTGTCGAGCAGACCACCAGCGATTGCTGCATTGGCAGCAATCTACGAAGCGGGATTCAAACCATGATAGAAAATCTCCATTGAAGGCAGTCTGGTAACCCATTATGCGGACAATCTCGAACTAACCTTTTAAACCTCGTCCAAGCATCACTGAGCGATTCGTCCAAGTCTTGTTCAAAATTAGTAATAAGCTTCCTTCGTCTTGCATTCTCGGTAGGTGGAAAATACTTCTTCATAAATTTCTCCACTACCTGCTCGCAAGAAGTGATCTCTCCTGGTTCGAGCGAATATGTCGATTTCCTGGCCTGATCACAGAGAGAAAATGGAAACAACGTTAGTCGAACTTCTTCAGCAGAGATGTTCGGGAACACAAAAGTATTGCAGATTTCAATAAAACTTCGGAGGTGGGTGATAACGGGCAGAAATGCACGTTATCATAGTGCTAAATTCTTAAACAATGTTGGATTGCATTGATGAAATATTTTAAATTACGTCCATTAAGCAAAATTCGATAATATTACGGTCGCATGCTTCCAACACATTAGAGTAGTTGATCTTTACATTTTTGTGCAAAATATGCGTTAACAAAATGCAGAGATTGTGATCATAGGAATACTTTGATCGAGCGCAACTTCACTGCAAGACTTTGCGTTGATCATGTTCGCAAACATTTGTCCAAGAAGAATCACTGCAACTTGGTCAGCGCAACATGGTGGGCGCATCCGGGTGATAGGATAATTAAAAGCGATGGGATAGAAAGCTAATGACAGTCAGATCTAAATTAAGTTAACAACCGATAACGATCACAAAGTACATTCAGCTTTATCGATAACAATCATCTGACGCGTCAATCAGGAATTAAAGTTGTCCCATCTGTACAACCGAGGAGAGAAGCCGCCTTTCACCTTTGATGCCTATAAATACCAAGTGCAATCTTCAGAAAAAGGGTTGATCAGTTAACAAATTCATCAGTGCTTTGTTCATAGTTTTCTTTTCCATTTTACGGCGGAGCAAGAGAAGAGTGGTGATGCTGGAGATTGCCCAAGGCAGCTCAAGAGAGAACCTTAGGGTGTAAGAGTAGAGAGCAGGCCGACTCTCGCGAGAGCGAGATATCTTTAGAGCACGAGTAGAAATAGTGTAAACGCCTGGCAGCAAGAAATTGCTACCAGGCTCTTTACTATACTTACATTGTTATTTGTACTTCATCTCATATCTATTCAATGGAAGTTCTAGTTCTACATCTGCCCACTCTCTTAATACGCATGAGTACCCAAACTAGTTGAATGGGTTAAGAAGATCTAAGCTAACATGACCTAGGAAGTTCATTGCTTGCGATTGTCCTGTTTTATGACATACCCTTTAGAATTACTCGAGAGAGAATCTAAAGAAAGAACCTAATGTCTCGAGAGAGCTAGGTTAGAAACCCGAAAGATACCATTCAAGTAAATTTATTGGTTTCCCTCCTATATCCATATACTACAGACCATTTTGGTTATCACTTAAGACATGTTCCATTTGTATGTCTCCACATACATGTTTAAGTTATAGATGACAACTAGCGATATTAGTTTATTGGTTTGTAGTAAAGAAATTAAAACATCCAATGTTCCATAGACAAAATTAAAGAAAATATCATATATCGTTACATCACAAGCGTTTGTTCAAAACTGTGTTTACGAACTATAGGATCCAACTAGGGTTTAGGGCATCAACCGCAACATTCTGAAGCTGCCAAGAAGGCTGAATGGCTCAGAAAATTATTAACTGATCTGGAAGTTATTCCAGACATGTCAAAACGCATCACCCTTTATTGTGATAATAACTCTCTACTGTGGTTAATTCTAAAGAGCTCGGGAGCCACAAGCGTGGAAAGAATATTGAGCGCAAGTATCACCTGATATGAGAGATTGTGCATTGCAGGAAGGTGATCGTCACGAAGATCACTTTGGAGTACAATGTTGCTCATCCATTTACAAAGGCCCTCACGACAAAGGTGTTTGAGGGTTACCTGGAGAGTCTCGGTCTAAGAGATAGGCCCTATCTAGTCTAGGGCAAGTGGGAGATTATACTGAGCGCTTATTGTATGCCTTAGTTTCTTGTTTTTGTGTACTGTTATCCTCGTTTGTACTTTTATGATGTACACCCCACTAACTTTAGGACAAGTGGGAGATTGTTGGGTTTGATGCCCTAAATCTCATTGTCTTGTAGTTTGTTATTGTATATGTACAAACAATTTATCTATCTAATAAAATAAGAGGTATTTTATTTGACATTTAGTTGCATTAACCCAAAAACAAATAAACTAAGATCAAAGGTTATCTGGTATAACTTCAACATGTATGTGGAGACATATAGGGGATCATGTTTAAGTGATAACCTAAACGGTCTGTAGTAGATAGATAAGAATGGGTACCTTATCCTAGTGACACTATGAATACGACCCGCTTTATAGTTGTTACATTTTTTGTAAACTGCTATAAATGATCTATTTCTAATCATTCATGTGGAGACATGTGAGCGAGGGTATTTTGTAGAAAGAGTTTGTATAAAACCAGATCACAAAATGAATAGTCTCTCTGTATATAATATCATTGTTAGAAGAGACTTACATTTCACTAGGATGACCATAAGTGACTTGACCTGAATCCTATGTGAGTTGTGAACTCCTACCTACGAAGGTGGTCCTTTGATCTACATGGGTGAGAGTGGCTAGTTTCATTGACTCAATATGCCTACCATTTTGGGGACTCGTCTTATTGGGAGTTGTGGACACAACTACACAAGAAGGAATCCACTCATTCCTTAGTGTTAAGGTAAGTAGAGAGATTTCTCCCTTAAGGCTGATTTTGGGGTTTGAACAATGTGGCGCCATACTCTCTCTTAGCCTGAAAAGCTTTGGTCGTAGTTGGACTATACCTAATTGTTCGTTAGAGGGACCAGTGATACTTACAGAGTTAGATGTAACTATAGAGACAAAATGGTAATTTTGGCCCAGCTATACTTACGAGCAATTTGTGAAGGGCGAATTCGCTGTTGATTGGTTACATTCAATGGACATAGAAACATATCTATACTATGAAGAGTGCGACTATTAGTCTTTAGTGGAGTGACCGGTAGTTAATGAAAGTTGATTAATTTAATTAACGAGTTTAATGGATTAATCAAGTACCATTGGAGCTTCAATCTATAGGCCTATAAGGTCCCATCGTTAGCTTAACTGGGGTTAATGAGAATCTAATTAATTTTGCATTAATTTGAATTGTTCAAATTAATTGAAGGGAACTAATTGATATAATGTATGTGATACATTATAATATAAAATTTATTATATGAGATATAATTAATATAACGTACATGATGTTTGTTTTTTGGCCCTATGTCTCAAATTAATTAATTTTAATTAATTAATCAATTAATATTTTGATGATAAAAAATCTGCTTTTATTAACAATTTGAGTGTTTTGAAGTTTCTATTGCGTAGAGCTCGGAATAACGGTTCCAACACAATTTGAATCGTTCAAATCGAAGTTCAACGAAGAAGATATAGTTAAAACACGCTTCAGGGAAAAATTCCAAGCTGATGACGTGGCATAATTTTTCTCATCAAAGTGGATCAATTGAAATGTGCAACTTGGAGCAATGGAGAAGTGACACAGAGTTGGCTTTTGATTTTTGGATTGATTTTAAAGCAAATAAATGTAATATTATTTTATGCTTGTGTCCAACAACTAGTTTTGGACATATCGTAGACATTTGCTTTTTGATGGGTTTGAAAAGAAATAATTTTAAAAGATATATATTATTATATTATAGTTTGTTTGTGTTTAAGGACTAGTTGAATTTAAATATCTACCATTCAATTAACTTTTTGAACAATTTGCCCAAATTAAAATCCATTTTTTACCCCAATTCCCTCTCTTTTTATACTTCATCTTCTCCAAAATTATTTCAACTTTTTCACATTTTACAATTATCAAAATTAGCAAAAAATCCACCATTGTTACTCTCTACAAGCTTCCAATGTTCTTTCTTTTCATCTTATTCTTAAGAGAAATTTCTATTGTATTGTGAGAACTAAAGTGTATGAGCTCAAACTTGTATACCCACTCTTTTTAGAGAGTTTTCTTGTGTGATTTAAAGCTTAAAGAAAAC
This sequence comes from Benincasa hispida, assembly GCF_009727055.1. Taxonomy (NCBI): domain Eukaryota; kingdom Viridiplantae; phylum Streptophyta; class Magnoliopsida; order Cucurbitales; family Cucurbitaceae; genus Benincasa; species Benincasa hispida. Next base: position 68,598,389 of record NC_052349.1, read on the forward strand.
ATTATAATGGTTGGATCCTAGCCGATGGAAAGGATCAGATTTGCTCTTGAACCTGAAAAATGAGCAAGGTAGCGGTTTGACATAATGTCTTCTTCTCTAACTCTTTCCTAATTATTTTTACACTTAATTTTAATTGATTGCTCTTGTTGGTTGATATTGATTGAATAAATTATTACATAATTTTTTTTTTATCATTATGGTTATTTAGTATCAATTAGGATTTTGTTAATTTAATTTAAAAAATATCTAATTAGTTTAAATTGAGCATATTTAGGAAAATTTTAATTAAACCCTATTCACCCCCTTTAAGGTTGTCATACTAGTCCAACATATGATACATTATAATACAAAGTTTTATTTGAGAGAAATAAATATTTTAATATGATTCAAATATTAATTATATGAATAAGTTTCATATTTAAAACTATAGGTTAAAATTAATATCAATATGATTCATATTAATATTAGGTTAAGTGAGAGAATAATAAACTATAGATTATATTATGTGTGACTATAAACTATAGGTTATGTATTATATTAGATATAACATATGATTTAGTATATGATATGTATTTATTAAAATTAGTCATATATATATATATATATATAATTAAAAAGTCGGTTTTTAATTAAATCAGTTATTAGGAGGGAGTTATTTGATCGTTTAACGTAGATTGAGGCAGAGAGATTTAATGGGTCTTCTTCTTCCAGCAGTTTTTACACACAAAAAAATATCTCTCTCAAGAAGAAAGACTCTGTATTTTTCTGTCAAGAAATCCAAAACTCTCCTTTCTCTTAAGATTAATCCATATTGAAGCCCAAACTCTCAATCGATTCTCAACCTTGAGAGTATCGAAGACTTGCTTGTGGTGGTGTCCAATTTTTAGAGCATCTCTTGTTGTGTTCGTGAATTCTGGCATTTGATGGAGAAGGAAACTGTTCGAGTATTAGATCGGAGAGGATTCACGAAGAAATCGGTCTTCAAGGGTAAATCTGCTAATCCATTATTCATTTCCAATTTTCTATGAAGACATGCTTAATTAGAGTAAATGTTTATTAGTTTTCGTCCTTTGTTGATTATTGTTCTGTAAAATTTAAAATTGGGACATGATCTTTCCACTATGGTATTCACACTCTTTCAATATTTGAATCAGATAAATTTATTCTGAAAAAAGGCATGTACGAGGAAAAAGACTAAGTGATGACATGTTCAAACTAAATGTAATGGCAGAAAAGTCAAAGAATGATAATAATATCAACTCTTTTGCTTATATTGTTGAGTTGTGTGATGTTTCACATTCTAGATTGGGGCATATCAATTTTTTCTTTAAATAGAATGGTAAGCTTAGGAATATTGTCAAATATATATGTATATGTATATATCTGTATATGTATGTATGTATATATATTGTGCATGTATGTATATGTATATGTATGCATATACATATATATATTACGTCCATATCTCTCTTTAGACTCCTAATCCCATTTGATTTCTCCGTCTCTCCCTCACGTGAGTGCCTCCACCTCGTGTCAATCTCTTCCCCCCGAGTCTACCGTCAAGCTCTTTCCCTTTGGTCTGCCATCATTCTCTCCTCCTCCGGTCTACCGTCGATCTCTCCCCCTTCCATCAATTTTAATTGTTTGCACCGTTTATCATTGAGTTCTCCGTTGATCTCTTTGTCGATCTCTCCCTCCACCATCAATCTCTAAGTTCTCCACTCCCCTCGGTCTGCCATTGTGGTATTTTTTTTTCCTAAATTTTCTATTTGCTCTAGTTTTTTTTTCAATTTATTATTCAATGAAATCAAGTCAATTGGTTGTTGTTACAGGCCAAAGGCCCAAAAATTACTAGAAGTTGAAAATACCACAACGAAAATTACCGTTCTTACTCTCATTGAAAAAAACTATTAAAAAAAACTGGTGACCCAACCCGACCCAACCCAAAAATATAGGGTTGGGTTGGGTTGGGTTGACCCTTCGAAATTGAACCTATAGGGTTCAGTTAAAACCAACCCGGATTTTGGTCCATAAACTGCCTCTAACCCAGTCCAACTCGACCTATGTACACCCTTGATTGTGTTGCTCGTTAAGAAAGGGAAAAAAAATTCTGCGTCCCAAACAACCCCATAATATCATTAATAAGAAATGTTAAACTCATCGAAGGGTTGTTTGGTTGGGTCCAATATCACGTGGATTAGCTGTTGCTCCCAACTATTATAAGTTACTATAATACCAATGATAATAGTTGGTGTTTATCACTATAATAACCAACCATTAACTATAATATTATTGTTTTAAATCCCTCATTGTTATAGTATTTAATATTTGTCACCTACTATTTTTTGCACATTCTCTCAAACTAGCCACTACAAACTATTATAATCACAATATAATAACCAATTCCCTTCAAATGGTCTAAATATTTAAATACATTTTGTGAATCTTATATTTTTGAAAAATTTTCTATAAAGACATAAAAAGATCCATAAATGTGGAAATTTGAAGCTTTGGTCTTTGGCTACAGTACAGCACAGTGAGAATTTTCGAGGTTGAATGAACCTATTGGTTCAGCTTCTTCACCAAAATCGTCGATGTTGAGTAAGAACACGATTAGGAATGCTTCGGCGTCGCTCAAATTTTTTCCTCTTCATTTTTATGGCTTCTCTTCACACTTTTTCAGCACTTCAACGAACACAAAGCACATTGCCATAGCTCCAAGAGCTCTTGCAAGGAGACCCACTTCGCGAACTGCCCCAATCCCTCGGGCTTCGGACACCCTCGGCTCTTCCGATGTCGTCAATTCAGTATGTTCTTTACTTTCAAACAAAAATCACCAAACACCTAATCTCGATCTTGATCATTTATTGAAAAGGTTCAAAGACACCTTAAGTTCGGATCTCGTACTTCAAATTCTGATGAATTATAGGCTGTTGGGTCGGGCTAAAACGCTAGAATTCTTCTCTTGGTCTGGATTGCAAATGGGGTATCGGTTTGATGAGACTGTGGTTGAGTACATGGCTGATTTCTTAGGTAGGAGGAAATTGTTTGATGATATGAAGTGTCTTTTGGTGACTGTGTCGTCTCATAAGGGTCGGCTTTCTTGTCGAACCTTTTCAATTTGTATCAGATTTTTGGGTAGGCAGGGGAGGGTTAGAGAAGCACTTTGCTTGTTCGAAGAAATGGAACCAAAATTTGGGTGTAAACCTGATAATCTGGTCTTTAACAACATGCTTTATGCACTTTGTAAGAAGGAACCAACTGGGGAATTGATTGATACTGCTCTATCCATTTTCAGAAGAATTGAATTGCCCGATAAATATTCATACAGTAATGTTATTATTGGACTGTGTAAATTTGGTAGGTTTGGTACAGCTATTGAAGTGTTTGATGAAATGAATAGGGCAGGCTTGGTACCTACACGATCTGCTGTGAACATTCTCATTGGGGATTTGTGTTCGTTGAGTGCCAAAGAAGGGGCTGTAGAACAAGTTAGGGTCAGAAGTACTCGTAGACCTTTTACCGTTCTAGTTCCAAATGTGAATCCAAAGAGCGGAGCCATTGAACCTGCAGTTGGAATATTTTGGGCAGCTAATAAGCTGGCTTTAGTTCCCAGTGCTTTTGTAATAGTTCAGCTCATCTCAGAGCTTTGTCGATTAGGTCAAATGCAAGAAGCAATTAAAGTATTGAAGGTTGTTGAGGGTGATAAGCTAAGATGTGCTGAAGAGTGTTATTCTGTTGTGATGCGAGCATTGTGTGAACATCGTCACGTAGAAGAAGCTAGTGATCTGTTTGGGAGGATACTTTCTCAGGGCATGAAGCCAAAGTTGGCTATTTACAATTCTATTATTTGCATGCTATGCAAAATAGGAAATTTGAATGATGCTGAAAGGGTCTTCAAGATTATGAACAGGAAAAGATGTGCACCTGATCATGTTACTTATTCGTCGTTAATCCATGCCTACGGTGAAACTAGGAATTGGTCGGCAGCCTACAGTTTATTGAAGGAAATGCTGAGTTTAGGCATGTCTCCTCATTTTCATTTGTATAGTTTAGTGGATAAACTTATGAGGGAACATGGCCAAATTGATCTGTGCTTGAAGCTGGAAATGAAATGGGAAGCCCAAATTTTGCAGAAGCTTTGTAAACACGGACAACTGGACGCTGCGTATGAAAAGATGAAGTCAATGCTTGAAAAGGGTTTTTATCCTCCTATCTATGTTAGAGATTCATTTGAGAGTGCATTTCAAAAGAAGGGTAAGTTCAAGATTGCACGGGAGTTGCTGCAGAAGATAGACGGAGTTCACCAACATGAGTCAGGAACCAGAAATTCATCATAAGGAAATTCTCTCCTTCCATTCTCGAAGAAATTGTGAGTAGTAGATTTCTCATGCTTGATATATATTTGATTGGCTGCAATAGTGACTCTGGCATTAATGCATGCTTCCTTGTGTTTAGAAGCTTCTTGATTGACCGACAACTCCTACATGCTGTATGCACGTTTAGTTTACTTCCACCGACTCTAATTCTTTCTCAAAACAGACTGTTCCTGGATTGAGCAATCCAAAATGTGATTATGAAAATAAAAGGCCAAAAATATTTGATGATATTGCCTAGCCTACTAAGAAAAAGTGTCTGAGGTCAGAGATAAGGCTGTGTTTGCTAAAGTAACCCATAGGGTTTTTTTCATCTCCTTTAATCAGTCAGTATGTGGAATCAATCTATATGATTGTATCTTAACTGGGCTACTAATTCTTTTATCTAATAAATGCTAAATGATCAATTGAAATTCGAAACTTCAATATATTCTCATAAACTTTCTTTTTGTAGATTGTGCAGTTTCATTTTAATGTGGCAAAATTGCATAGGGTTTGATCTGTCCTGATATCTTAAAAGAAACGTACAAAAGTTTATTGTTGATCCTGATATCCTAAAAGAAACGTACAAAAGTTTATTGTTGGTGCTAACATATTTTGAGCTTTGTCAAATCTCTGAAGCTTGAGCTTCTCTTGAAGGGCCCTTCCAGTGAAAGTTTGCCCAGCCAACCAAGATCTGCATTCAATTCTAAAATGTTGTACTTGAAGCACTTGTACTAGCTTTGAGGAGGCTCGTGTTGGTTAGAATCACCTGCTTACAGAACTTCATTTTTCCTTATAAAATCGTATGTTGTTATCTTTTTCAGTTGAATCAAAATAACCTTTAGTTCTTTCTTCAGAATACACCCCAAGAAAGTAGCAATGGCGACAAAGAGAGCAAGAAGGCAAAGAATTCCAAGTAGTTCTATATTTTCATGAAAATGAAGGACAAATAAGAAAGGAAAAGGTAAGGGTAGTGGCTGAGTTTAGGTCTCTTGGAAAGGAAAAACTTATACAAAAGTTGACCTTCAACCATCAGATCAACAAGAATTACATCAAAGCTTGGTCCTCAGTCAGGTATGTGATCAGTTTTAATCTTTATTTAAAAACTCTCTTTGACTTGAATGTTGTAACTATTCCCCAGCATCCTGATAGCAAAAATGTTGTCATAGGAAAGATTGCAGAATCTGGAAGCTTGATAGTAGTGGATGTTTTACTGTGAACTTTTTCTTCTCTTGTCTTACACCACTGCCTGCACCGACACGGTGCTTTACCCCTAGATGTGCAGTCAATGTGATTCAGGTCCTCCTAGCTTTTCCTTTGTAAATATCTTTTGGAGTCTTTAAGATCTCGAAGAAGTGCAAAGTCTCCAATTGGTATGTATCTCTTGCTGGCCTCGTAACTAACAATAGAATTCAAAGTAGAAATCCTTATGATCTCAATTGGAATAGTTACTGTTTTTGTTGGGGCAGTTTGGGAAATGGCCGACGCACCTCTTCAGCGTTATGCATATGCAGTGGCCTTGTGGTTCAAGATTTTAGAGATTTTCATCCCTCAGTGGGCTTGTCCTAAATATTTTTTTGACGATATGGCAATCAAAGTTCACTGGTCCAATATTTAAAAAGTGAAAGGTTTTATGATCACATACTATTTGGATTGGAAAGCACAAAAAAGAACTTTTCAAGACAAAGAGGAGCGAGGGAAAAACGACCTTACTTGAACAAATATGTTTGATAGGTTGTACAATTGTGTCCTTGAGTTCTAAGAAGATTAGATGAAAAAAAAATTCAGATGTTGTTGACATCTTCATGGTATATTAATTCTATCCATCCTGTTTCTCTTGTTTTTGAGCAAGTTTACGAATATTTTAGCTCATTTTATGAGACTATTCATATGATATTGAAAGATTTCCGTGATATTTTAAGAATGACTTTAGAAAGTAGTTTTATTTTTTAAGTCAACTACTCAGATGACTGCATTTAGAAAACATGAAAGTATCAATGAACTATTTTAATCTATTAAAACTTAAATGTTTTAAAATTTTATGACCATGAAATTAAATATCAAGATGATAATTATGCAAACTACTTTGAATTTTATAGTAAACTTTAATTGTCACATGGTTGTCAAAAAAAATCTCAATTCTACCATTTATATTCAAATTTGTTCTAAAAACAACTTTAATTGTCACATGGTTGTCAAAAAAAGTCTCAATTCTACCATCTATATTTAAATTTGTTCAAAAAACACCCTTTTGTCAAATTTTCTGTTAAAAGAAAATTATAAATATGATGGAATAAATTGGGTAAATAGAGGTACACATAGGCACAAATAGTTTTAATTATGCGTTTGAACTTCGGTCATTTTAACCCTTAAAATATTAAAATCGTTCAAAACAACTTGTTCATTGGCTTTCCTCTAATGCGGCTGATTTATTTATAGCTAACTAAAATATAATTACTACAAATTAATTAATATTAAAAAATAACATCTAATTTCCATGGATCAAGATCACCATTTATCCTGAAAGCATTTTGATGAGATGTTTCAATAATTAAACTCAAGTATCACAAAGAGTTGGAAACCATATAACCCACAAGAGAATTTTTCATAGTTTGACTGTATTAACACAAAATCTGCTCCATCCCATTATGCAGAAATATAGTTGATGCTCAATTCCTTTTTTTATCTACCATAAAGTTCAAACTACAACACAGTGAGATAGTTGAGTCACCAAATTGTACCAACGTCCCTTTTCTTTTTAACTAGTAACCCTACATTACTAAGAAATTGAAAACATTCAGCACAGTTTCATCAGATACACTATTCATAAGTTATTGCAATCAGAAGGCCGAGACAACATCGTGGTGTAAGTTATTGCAATCATAGGTCTTTTTTAGTTCAAAAAATGTGGGGATGGAAGCAAACCCCTAACGTCTCTAAACTCAAGCTGGCATAAGATTTTACAAAGGATGGAGGATTCAAACCCCTAGCCTATTAGTCTAGTCTACCTGTTGAGAGTTGGGAAGACGTGATTGAGTTTCATTAACACTTGAGAAAAGAGATATCTTATGTGTATCAAAAACACTAGTTGGTGCTGCGGGGGAAAAAGAGTTTACTGTAATCACACAATTCACTTTTACATATGACCAAATGGACAACATGTTTCAATGAAAGCCTTTTAAATCAAATCCAAATTTCACCACATAACTATATATAAATGAAAGAAAGGTCTAGAAAGAACACGCGATCACGTTCGAACAAACATTTATAAGTGCATTCACATAACTAATGAATCATACAAGTAAGCACTGCTGGAGTTCATTGTGTATGGTTCCTGACCTTGTTTTCAAGCAGATTGCAATAGATTCTCGATATCTTTCTGCAGAACGAGGGGAAAAAATATAACATAAGCCTCTTCATGTAGTCTTATATGAAGTTGATCCAAGGAAAACGTACTAACCTCAATCTTGAAAGGCGAGGTGGTTGGAGCATATCTATCAACCACCGTCCCTTCTTTGTTCACCAAGAACTTTGTGAAGTTCCATTTGATGCCATCGCCAAATAGTCCACGTCCACCCTTTTGGGACTTCAGGAATTTATAAATCGGTGCTGCATCTTTCCCGTTAACATCAACCTACAAACCACATTAAGAGCAAGTTTGGAAGAATTTTCGAGAAAAGTTTTTTTTTGTTAAGTGGAACAAAAATAATGAAAAATCTTCAAAGGTACTTTGAAATTTAAATTTTCTAAAAGCGCTTGTCTCGGATTCTGAAGTTAAACTAAATCCATCCTAAATGTTCTCATAATTGGGCTAACAAATGTCTAGTAACCGATGTTATGTGATGAAATTACTTGTCCTATTACGCAAATATAATCAAAATCATATGCTTAGTGTGTATAATCTCATAGCAGACCAGCCGAGATATAGGTAGAGACTAACAAGAAACGCCGCTCTTTTGCAAAACAAAAGCTATTGCCACCGCTGGTTAAATAACTTGTACGTTGTTTATTTATTTAACAACCATGAAGATTTGGACTGCTTAAATTAATTTCACGAGACAAATGCCTAATTCTACAATATTTGATATCAAAATAACTCCAGGATATTTAATATTCAAATAGATGGTCAATATGGTTTAAACCCAAAATACCTCAAAAGACATCTTGGTTTGTTTAAGACTGCATCACATTATGATTACCTTATCAAAGATGGGGAATTCAGCTTTGAACCTTGTGCATACAGTTTCCTGAATCTGCTCATTGTTTCCTGGCTCTTGTGCTGCAAACTGATTGCAAGGAAATGCCAATATCTCAAAACCTGCCCAAATATATATTGTTTAAACTAACCCCAGTCTCGAACTATAGAACTTCACGAGTTTTTATATTTCCATGGTATAATATCTGACCTTGATTCTTGTATTTTTCATACAATACATTCAACTCGTTGTAGTTTGACTTGGTTAAACCACTGCAAAACAACAAAGATCTTGAGGAAAAAGAACAATACAGCACACACAGCCAGGTTTTCTTGACATTTTCCCTTTCACTCTTCGACCCATTTGCATTTTTTATTTTCTTTAACTTTCCTATTATAATGGTGATTCTCTTTAATTCACTTTAACCATGATCTCGTCTTCGTCTATGTGGGTGTGTACCATTATAAACGAAGTGAATTGGAAGAGACTTGAAGTAGTCAATCTTTCAACACATAGAGATCGCAACCGTCAAGACAACATTCAAAAAGTACGAAGAGAATACAAATTACCACTCAGAAGCAACATTCACTATCAGAAGAACTTTCCCCCTGTATTGACTAAGGCTCACATCATTCCCACGAATATCCTGCAAACAAAGCCATTCTACAAATTAGATATTCCCAAAGCCATCAATGCCCAACTAATCAAAGATTTGCCAAAGTAAAAACGAAGTAAACAGAAAACCACTTCAATAAAGAAGCCAAATAAAACGAAATGAAGAACGAGCGGTTATACAAAACGGATCCCAAATATTTCGACAGTCAGACATTTCAGATATTTAGATCTGATATAACTGATATATCCAAAACAAATGCCGAAATGATCAAAACATTGCCGAACTAAAAACTAATTGAACAGGAAATCCCTTCAATAAAGAAGCCAAAGCCCACGAAGTGAAGAACTAACTAAGGATCTCAAATATTTTGAAGTCAATGTCCAACTAATCCAAGATTTTCCCGAAGTAAAAAAACGAATTAAAATGAAAACTGACAATTCAGATACTTCGATCTTATGGAGATATTTCCAAAATCAAGCCGAATTAATCAAAGATGTGCAGTAAGTAAAAACGAAACAAACAAACAAATCGTTTCAACAAATCAAAACCTAAGTCAGCAAAATGAAAAACAACAACAACAACAACACAGAGGAGTATGCAACTCAAACTAGAAACAGAGTAAACTGAGAAGGCATAGAGTTGAATACCTTGACAGTGAAATCATAAATGGAATTGGAGGATTCTTCAGCCATATTGAGAAGGAAATAGGGAGAAATTTGGCCTGTGCGGTAGTAATAAAATGCTGATAAACAGAGAAACGAGAGAGAGATCCAATTTACAAATTTAAAAATATGCATTTCGATGAGATTTCAACGTTCAAATTTCAACGCAGCCCTACGTTCTTCGATCAGCGTTTCGTCAAAGCAATATAAATATATTTCCATGTTTAGATAAGCAATATTTTAAATCGTCCGTCAGCATTTATTTCGGATTTATATGTTTATTAAAAAAAAATACAAAAACTAATAAATATTGATAAACTTCTATCAACATGTAATAGAAATATTTATCATTGATAGAAACGAATAGAAACTAATAGAAATCTAGAGTGGTTAAATTTTGCTTGTGTAAATAATTTTCTTTATTTTTCTATTTTTAAAAATCTTAGAATATATATATATATATGTGGCTTGGTAGATAAGTTAGTTTGACTTTGATAAACATATAGAATAACATGAAAAGTGTTTGTCATTGACGAATCAGCAAGTGCCACATCGTATTGAGTATCTGAAAATTTGGACAAGGATCTTTTTTACCATGTGATCTCTCTTATATTAAATTCGAAGTCGTATTAAAATAAAAATATTTTCAATTTTTAAAATTTTAATTTTATAGATATATGGATTAGTATGATGTTTGTTTTAAGTAAACAAAATTTTGACGGATATTTTCATAAGGTAAACAAAAAAGAAATCCGCCTTGAATTAAAACTCTTTCTCCTCACACAAATGCCACCATATTATTAGTTGTCATTGGTTTTTGTCTACCATTGTAAGTAATCGCAATTTATTTGTTGATTTTCTATTTCTTTCATCTAATTTGATGTCGATTTGTTTACTAATCTTTTTTCTGACTGATTAAGCTGACATTGGCTGTGGTCTTAAACGTACAAAGAAGGATGAAAAATCAAAACTAAAGAAAAGGAAAACTACATTAAAAAAGACAACAGATAAATTAAAACAAATTGATACGTTGATTTTTCCTTGTTTGAGTCGTAGATTTAAAAGAAATGAACAGGTTTTTGGGTTGAATTGTCTGTGATTTATTAAGTTGTTTTACATTCTCAAGTTTCAATCTCTCACCATCCACTCTCTTAATCGCTTCTCAATAACACTTAGGACCTGTTTGAGAGGTTAAAATGTAATCAGAATTACGATGAAATGTCAAAACCGATGTTGAAATGAGATTGTGAAGCATGAAAATGTTGGAAAAAAGGATTGGATTGAATACTATGGGAAGGGAATGTAAAAGGGATTAAAAACCGGACCCAAAGCTCTCTCCAAACGTTGACTTGGGATTACAACCTTTACAAATCCATTACATTACAAGCTCTTGAACAATCCCTTAGAACCGTTGGCTTTTGTATCTCATATATCATTCTGTTTTTTCCATTTCTAAGAAATGTGTATGAAGGAATTGGCTTTCAAGCTATGCTTATATTCTTAATTTGAGAGAAATCTGAAAGATGGAGGAACAAACAAATTTGTAACTTATTCAAGAGAGAAAAAGTTTGAAACTGATCTATTATTTCTCCTTTCAATGGATATTAATATTAAGGCCACGTTTACATCAGAGAAATGGGTATAAATCAATCTCAATTCGGTTTATGGGCTCCAATATGATTATTTTAGCTTTTGTTTACATATCCATACGTAATCGTAATTAAAAGTGGGGTCCACTGTACCATCTATAATGAAATCTTATAATCTAATTGATTGAGAAAGTCCTCAATCCAATTGCATTTGAATATACGGTGGAATCCACATATTTAGTACGAATATTGTGTCTCAATTTCCATCATTTACCCTTTGAAATAAGGAGATGCTGGTTTAGAAATGGAATTATTGATATCAATTTCAACCATTTTAACAATATCCTTTCTTCGTCTTACCGATCTATCGATTACTACGATGAAGTCGATAGCAATTAAGATATCGATACTTTTATCAATTTTATTTTGTTTGATCAGTCTGAACGCTGAATTTTTCCTGAAAGTGATGTTCAGGTCAATATACGATCCAAATACTATTTTTCTTAAAGCATCAAGCTGCGCGTGAGTCAACTTTTGCTTAATAACAACATTTGCATTCTTCATATGGGATAGGCTGGTATACTGTATTGGAAACCATTCTTCCCGGAGAATCTTGTAACGAAGTTATGCCATTACTTATCTAAATTTTTTATTTCCATGGAAATTCAATTAGCAAACAACACATTTCACTAACTTTACTACATTTACCGATACTGATTATATTAAATTTTTACTGATACTGATCAACCATTATCCATTTATTGATATATCCTTCTTCATACCGACTTACTACTATATGACCTAATCACATGATTGTCAACGAAGCACACAACCATACCAATAGACGATAAGGAAGTCGATTTTTACGTAGATAAGTATAAATCGAAGATATCAAAAATCAAATAGAGTTGATATGACTACCGATGAATGAAATACTGAATAAAACAGCGTGACCAGATTAATGACAACTTTGTACTACTTGAAAAGTAATGACACCAAACATGCAAGTTTCAGTTTTGAACAACATTGGAAATTTGGGTGTATATATTCCTTGAAGCCCTAGTTGTATGTGTTATGAACAGTTAATTGAAGATGATGGCTAGTTTATACGAAGTAAAAATCAAAGTCAAAGGCAGCATATGTTACACTTACATGAGGACACAAATGATTGATAAAAACTTGAAAATGAAAATCGGAAGATGAATCGTAAGGAAGCAAAGAATAGTGGATTACAATGGTCGACAGATTGTTTGAAATAGGGGTGAATGACCGTGTTCGATGTTGTCAATTAGAAATTGCGTGATAAGGGTAGTTTTGTCATTTTTGTTCCATCTTTAAATTAATGATTTGAAATAAATAGGTTGAATCACAATAATATTGCTTTAAAAAAAGGGTTGACCAGATAAATAATAAATTTAGAGGTTTCATTTGGATAAATAGCAAAAAACTTTCAAAGTTGTGAAAATGGCAAAATTGAATTAAATAATAAAAAATAATAATGATAAATTGTCAAAACTGCCCTCATAAATAAATACTTAATGTTCATAAGTTAAGCAAAAAACTCCAATACACTATAACTAAACAATTACCATGATAACCAATGTAGCCTACCAAAAGTCCAATCATCACCTATATGATTACTACAATTCTCTAAGCATTCATAGAAAATAAAAAATAATTAAAACAAAAACCACCAACAACTCAAATAAAAAAAAAATTAGGGATTTGAAAAACTTCTCCTCTTCCTTCAATTTTCCTCTAAAAAAGAAATTAGAGATTTGAGAATTTCTTCACGCAATCACAACACCTCTTCCTTCGATTTTATGAGGCAATCACAATACACACGGTCACATAGAATAAAAAACGTTTGAAGGAAATAAAAATCATATATTGGAGTTATATGGCTACCAATTACAAGTTCATGAACGACAACAAAATTAGGAAAAGAAAAAGAAGTTGTAGCCCGTAAGGTTATATATTTTTATTTTTTTTTTATTTTATTCATTTTTTCTTTTTATTGATTTGAATTATATTAAAATTGAATTCTAAAACAAAATCTAAACATTTCAAACTCAACTAAAATTTATTGGGTTGTTAAAAAAATGAAATATATATATATATAAAATTCCAAGTAGGATTGACTCTTATACTTTTCTCTCCTAAATTTAAAATTTACAAATTTCAATATCAACTTAAATACAAAATTTTCAAATCTCGTATTAAATAAATTTAAATGGATTATCTTCTTAATTACATTAGTTTTGACACTAAAATACAAAATTAAAAAGAAAAAACTCCAATAATTTTAGATAATTAATTTAAATTCATAAGATCTTGGAATATTACAGTTTATATACCAATGATATATTATTATATTATTATATTATATTTTTTAAAAAATAAATTATATAAATAGTAATAATATAAAAGAAAAATGTATGAAATAGAAAAAATAGTTAAACCGTGAGAATACAAATCCCTAGATATATTAAAAATTTTGAAAAAAGAATTAGATAATTTGAAAAAAGAAGGTAACAAAAAATTGAATTTGATAACAAAATGTATAAATAAATTAAAAAGGAATAAGGTAAAACTAATTTTGATAAGAAAATATATAAATAAATTGACAATGAATGAGATAAAATCAAATCTGATGACAAAAGATAGATTTGGATGGATCAATAATCATGGAGAAAAATCAGGAAGATACAAAATTTTGTTATAATAACGGATCACAAAAAAAAATTATAGTTAAAATCTCATTAGTTTACATTACAACTACGTTATATGTGTAAAAAAATGGTCATTCAAGGATATGAGAAATATACTGCTAATTTATTAAGAATATCTGTATAAAATTATGAAAATCATTAAAATAATAGAAAAAATAGTATATAAAACAATTTAATCCTTCAAAAATATGAAAAATATACCACTAATTTATTAAGAATATATGTACAAAAGTATGAAAAAAAATTCAAAGATTTGAATAAAATTGAATATATAAAAAGTAATGAAAAACCATTCAAAGATTTAAATAAATTTGAATTTTGATTAGATAAAATAAAATTTGATAATATATGGATATTTAAAATATTAATTTAGTACAAAATCTAAATTAATAATAAAATATGGAGATTATGATAACTACATGACCAAAATGGGGTAGTTGTTCTTGAGGAAAATCAACAATTACACTTATATATAACTCAACCTTGTGTTTTATTTTACAATTTGTAGTTTCATCAATAACAATAACTATGAACTAGACAAGGATAAATCAGAGATTTAGAAATTTATGGAAATGTGCATGTCACGTGACTTACCATAAATCTTATTCTTGGGTGGTTTTACCATTTTCAGAATGAAACCTTAAATTTTGCCATACACTCCAATTTTCCTTTAAAAAAGTAGATGAGTAAATACCAACAATCACAATCACACTAGTTTACAATTGAGGCCCATTTCGATTGATGGTCCAATTGGAATCAACCCAAATTACACCATTTTTCATTTTCCATGTAAATGTGACCTAATTGAAAATCATGCGATTAATTGAATCATTTTAAATTTAATAAAGTTACGCATACCGTATTTTACTGTAACCTCAAATATAAGGGGGTGTTTGACAACCAAAGAGAGTTGGGTTGAGTTGGTATTTTTTACCAACTCAATATTTGATAACCAACTTAAATGTTGGTGGGGTTTAGTTGGTTATTTTACCAACTCACCACAACTTTCTCCAATTATCTCTCCCTCCAATGTTTTTAATGGCTCCAGCCATCGGCCTTTGTTGGCAATTATCGCTACCACACTCTGGCAACATACTCCGATGACCACCTTCAGGTGGCCAACTTCGACAATCAATTCCGAGCTTCGACAACCACCCCCGATGACACTTTGGCAACCAATTTTGACAACCACCTTGGTAAAAAAAAAACTCTACTTCCATATTCGCACGACCAATTTCGACAAAGAACTCCGAGCTCCATCAACCACCTCTGACGACAACTCTAGTGACTAACTCCAACAACTACCTTCACACAAGCAACTTCGGTGACATACTTTGCCTACCACCTTCGTATGCCCAACTTCGACGACCACTAATAAAAATAAAACGGTAGTTTTAATTACCCACCATTTTATCACTCCCACTCTAACTCGTTTTCCCACGTGTTTACATTACTTTCCCAACTCCCTCAATCACTTTATCATTTCTCTCTCCTGCTCTCTTCACATTTACTCTCCTTTTTCATCTTCTCTCTTCTTTCACCCTCTGGTTTGTTTTTCACATTCTCTCTCTTTTTTCTCTATTTGGCTCGTATGAGTTTTATTTTCCATTTTCTTTCTCAATCCTTCTTTCTCTTTTTTATTTTCTTTCTATTACTGTTCTTTTAGATCTAATTGTTCTTCTTCTGTTTCATTTTTTTGTCAAATCTTAAATATATTACATACAACGTCATATTATTGTTTCACTAAACAAAAGTTCAACTATATATTTTAAACAACCTATCCCTTGATGTTTGCAAATATTATGTAATTCTAATGAAATAGTGGAATTTAAAATTATGACTCAAGTGTTTTTTTTTTAAAGACAGTTTCTACACTGATGCAACATAATAATAGAAAAAATAGACATCAATATTTCTAAAATTATTTCACTGGTTATAGAAAAAGGTAAATTCATATTCAACAAATTGGTAAAAAAAAGACTATCTAATAGTTGGTTTATGATTTAAATTGTAAGATTTTGTTTTTTTTTTTAAGATTAATATTTAAGTGTCATCCTTTCTATCTAAAACAATGTCAATAGTTTTATTTGATGGCACTAATCCTTTCTTTCTTTCTTTTTTTTTTTTATGGTAATTAATGATTAAGTTGGGTTTTTGAATGGAAGAATCACTTCTATTTGAGTATTTAAAAAATTGACTTCAAAATTTTTTATTCTGTATATGAATACTTTGTAGAGAATTTATTATATTTTGAAAATGGAAAAGAATTGGAAGTTTTTTTTTTTTTTTTAATCTGAGAAAAGTTAGAAAAATATGTGTATAATTGAAAATTAAAATCAATAATAGCAAAAAAATAAAAAAAGACAAAATCAATTTCATTTACAAAAACAACACCAGATACCTCAACTCAACTCAACTCTACATCCAAACACAGATAATAATTACTAATTCAACTCTGCACACCAAAACATACAATGTATCTCTCAAGATAATAATTATCAACTCAACTCAACTCTTTGTTTTTATCGTGCATCAAATACCATCTAAACCTTCTTTTATAAGATTTAAAGATTCTTGATTTTATGAAAACAACACTTTGAATGGTTGCTTTCTCTTTCTCATCTCCCCTAACATTTTATTTCGAAGAAATACGTATGAAGGAATTGGCTTTCAAGCGATATTTATAATTTTAATTTGAGAGGACTTTGAAAGATGTAGGAACAAATAAATTTGTAAATTCCTCCGGAGAGAAAAAGTTACAACTCTTCCATTATGTTCCATTATTTCTCCTTTCAATGTTCCATTATGTTTCGTTATTTCTCCTTTCAATGGATATTAATTGAAGATAATGTCATTAATTGATTATTTTTTAATTTAATAAAATTATGCATACTCTATTTTATCAAAACCTCATACATAAGCTTTCTTTTATAAGATTCCAACACTCTTGAATTTTTAAATTTTTTATTAAATTACATATGATAAAACTTATGGGGTATTTAATTCATCAATATGAGTTGAATTAGATGGGTAAAAATTACCAAATCAATGTTTGACCCAACAATTTTAAATGTTGGTAGAGTTGAGTTGATTATTTTTACCAACTTACCTCAATTCTCCTCCTCCATCCATTTTTGCCAATGGTTCCACCTATCCCCATCGTTGGCGACTACCGTTGCCATAGTGTGCCATATTTCGATGACCAACTTCAACAACCACTTTTGCATGCAACTCCGGGCTCCAACAACTACCTCTGATGAAAAACTCCAACGAAGACCACCTCTAATAATCGACTTCACGCAACAACTACCTTTGACGGCCAACTCCGACAATCACCTCCAACAACCAACTTTGTCATTTAGACCTACTTGTCACATATATCCAAAGAAGACTGATTGTTTCTTAACAATTCCACCATAGCCTAAGAAAGAGGCATTGTTTAATTCTACATGGTAGGATTGACTAATTTAACTATATTATTTTATATATATATATATACATGAGATATAATCCCTAATAGCAACCCTATTTACTTTCCATGACCGCTAAAGTATAGCTAAAGTATGTTGTAGGGTTGTTGATTATATAAATAATAATATTTTCTCTACATTAAGATAAATATTTTATATGTTGAAAATTTTAAAATATATTTTTATTTAATTAAGTTCACATCTCAAATGAGCGTTAAGAATTTGGGAAAGTATGTGTATAATCGAATGATGGAACAAAAAGTTAAGAAAAAAAATAACAAAAAAATCCATAAAAATGCATGTTTTTCTAGGTTATGAAAAACTGCAGTAGATATATATCCATAATGCAACCCAACTCACCTCAACACTCCAAATATAGACAATTATTATCAACTCAACTCAACTCAACTTTGTATCTCAAACACAGATAATTATTATCAACTCAACTCAACCTAACTTTACACACCAGATAAAGGGAAAATTTCATATTCCAACATTCTAAATGCTCTTTTATTAACTATATAACTATATAATTTAATAATTGTCAATAATTAATTATGAGTTAGTATTTAACAAATAGATAAACAATTATGGGTGCTAAATTTTAGCATTTGTTGATGCCAAAATTCGAACAAGAAAAACACACCTAACCTTCAGGTGATACCAATAGTGAATTTGTTTGAAAAGGAGAAAAATGTGGTCTGCAAAAGAGAAAACATGCACTAGTGTAGTGTTTGCCACACGCACTCCAATGCTTAAGTCATAGAGTGAAAGAGTGTGGAAGTTAGAGAGTACGATTAAAGTTACCTATTATGGAGCTATAATATATTTATAAAACTTGTTTACTTAGGTTGTTCCATTAGGGGTCTTAGAGTTGCTTTAGGATAGTCATATAAATTATTGGACTGAGGGGTGAGCTCTGTTTCGTGTTTGACTAGGATTTACCTTGACCTTGACCGAGGTCAAGCATCTTTCCCTAAGCCCTTTTTGGTCATAGGGTATTAGCTTTTGGCTGGGGTATACATGGGACATGCTCTATTAGCTATTTTGCTAGGCTTGATGTCACACCCCATTCCAAACTTTCCTTTTTCACCCGAAAGGAGACGTGAGGACAACAAACACTTCCCTTTTGGAATGCTTACTGCCCGCCTTAATTAGACTTTACTCGTGATAGAAGTACAATTAACTTACCCATAGATAATTGTATTAATTACAACTTCTAATGTCTTTACAACTTATGTTTACAACCTCTTAGCTTAACATATAAATATTTTTATCAAATTCTCTCAAAAATAACAAGACTCAAAATTAACCCTATTGATGTGGCAGACCTTGATCTTGAATGTGATGGGGTTGATGCCCTAAATCTCATGGGTCCTGTAGTTGTAATTGTATTGTACAAACAGTTTACTTATTTAATAAAATACGAGGTATTTTATTTGACATTTAGTAGCATTAACCCACAAAACCAATAAACATTCAAGGTTATCTTCTGTAGCCTAAACATGTATGTGGAAACATACAAGTAGATCGTGTTTAAGTGATAACCCGAACGGTCTATAGTAGATGGATAAGGTTGAGTAACTTATCCTTGTGACACTACGAATACGACCCGCTTTGTAGATATTACAATTGTTGTAAAGTTCTACAAATGATCTGATCCTAATCATTCATGTAGAGACATGTGAGTGAGGGTGTTCTATACAAAAAGATTTGTATAAGACCCGACCATGAAATAAATAGTCTCATTATATAACACCTTTAATAGTAGAGACTTATATTTCATCAGGATGACCATAGGTGACATGACCTAAATCCTGAGTTAGTTATGAACTACTACCTAGGAAGGCAATCCTTTAATCTGCATATGTGAGAGTGGTCAGTTTTCCGACTCAATATGCCTACCATTTTAGGGATTTGTCTGATTGGAGAGCTGGGAACACAACTACACAAGACAGAATTCACTCCTTCCCTAATGTCGGATAGATAAATAAATTGCTCTTTTAAAGGCTGGTTTTTTTTTAGGCTTAAACAATGTGGCACCACACTCTCTCTTGGCTCGAGAGGGGTTTGTTCATAGTTAGACCATGACTTATTGTTTATTAGAGGGATCAGTGGTACTTAAGGAGTTAGATATAACTACATGGGCAAAACGGTAATTTTGGTCCAACTGTACTTATGAGCAATTTGTGAAGGGTCATCGCACCATTGATTGGTTATATCCAATGGACACATAAATATATGTATAGTGCGAAGAGTGCATCTGTCGATCTTTAGTGGAATGACCAATAGTTAATAGAAGTTGAGTAATTTAATTAGAATAGTTTAATTACCTTCACAGAGCCCCACACATTCCTATGATTCTCAACCTCTAAAGAGAATCAGAGGTCTCACTTTTGGTGGCGTTCCAATTTGGAATTGAATTTCTGCTCGTGTTTGTGATCCAAAGGAGAGAATAAGAGTGTTCATGACCGGATCGAGAAGGAAATACGTGAAGAATTATTGGGCTTCAAAGGTAACTGTGACTAACCTTAACTTTTTTTCTTCACTGCATATTGAAAAAAGCATGTTGTAAATTCTTTCTGCTTCTGCATCGAACCTCACACTCCTTCAGAGTGGCTCTCTGGAACATCCCTCTTCCAGATACCTGCAGGGGAGACAAAACATTTGGAAAACATCAGTAAAACATGATAAACAATGATTTGGCATAATCATAATTTTCTCATACAAGTTTTAGAGAAAACTCATCCCATACAAATCCAAGTTTTGAGGAAACAATACCTGTACCCAATACAACTTGTCTAATGTGCACATGTTGACAACAACCAGTTAGACGTGTTCGAGACAAGCTAAAATTTCTCGGGAACAATTCCAATTTCTCGTGGTTGAAATCCCATTCCATCAACCACAATTAAAATATGAGTTTCCAACAAAGCCAAACAACAAAAACAATATAAAACATGTTTTTTAAGAAAATATAGATAAACTAAGTTATTCCACAGAAAACCAGTGATTTCTAATTAAATCCCAAGAAACTGCATTTAAAGATCATGCCAGATTTCTAAACCATACATATATGTATATAAATTCAACCAAAGAATTTTGGAAATAAGGCACTCATAATTCCTGATGAGGATTTCCTTTCCTCCAACTTTCCCGGTCTTTTCCTAGTTCCTAGCTTCTTCAAACTCTAATCCCTTCCAAGAAAAACCCCAAATTATCTTAAATTTCACCTAATAACATTGAGGGCTAAATACAATCTTAAATTACCTCATTAGTCCAAAATCTCCCTTACCAACCCTAACTTGTCACAAATAAGTTTTCAACGATCGGTGGGCGGTGTTTGGAGGTTAGACATGCAGCTGGGTGAGTAAGCTGGCGTACGTGTGCGGTAGATAATGCACAAGGTGGGCAAGACACTCAGGCGCGACAACCGTTGTGCTGAGGGTATGGGCAGGCGTTGGGTGTTATGGGCGTCAAGTGATGCCACATAGACGCGTATGGATGGGCACCTCTTGCATGTGAGGTGTCAGACAAAGCGTGCGACATGGGCGCCTCTCTGCAGGTGTCGCCAAATAGAAAAACGTGAGGCAGAGTGCTACATACAGGCGCTAGGTGTCGAGATGGGCGCGCGAGGTGTGTAGCACTAGGCACTAAAGGCTGGCACTGCTTGGCTAGGCAACCAGCCCGACCTTTCCCCTCTTTCTTCCAAGTTTTCCAAATCTCTTCAACTTGGATCTCTCCGACAGCCTAAAGATAATTTCTACACTCAATTTACTTTAATTTAGCATAAGTTTAACTTCAGTTTGCATGGGTGGAATGGGAGAACTAAGCTCCCAAAGTTCCCTATTTATAGAGGTCTCCAAGCCACCATGTTGTGCCACATTTTACTTTTTGCATGTGTAAGTGTCTTTACCATGCAAATCTCAGCACATACTTCCTTTTGAGGTGTCTTCCTTAGACTTTGCATGGTCTCTCTTAGCCTCTTATGTTATCTTCTCCTACTAAGACTTAGTAAATACTTCTTCTAAGCTAGCCATTTACCCCTTTTTGCTGTTTTACTTAACCTTGCACCCCAAGGAACCTTAATTCTAACGCCTATCCTTCATGTTGGATGCATGGTTTCAACCAAGCACCCAACTTTCTATTCTTTTCCTTTATTTGGTGCTTTATTCTCCTTCTTATTCTCTTCCAAAGGTGTCCAAGTATGCCTATCTTCTTTTCCCCTTAAATATGAGCCCAAGGTGGGTTTTCTATGCGTCCAAGAGTTCTCTCTAGTGTTGTTTGGCACATAAATTCATGGTTTGCCCTCTAAGTCTGCTCAACTTCAAAGTATGTGTCTAAAATGAGTCTTATATGTCCAAAGGGTCTTCTTTATCTAGTATGCATTAAGAGTATCCTTTCTTGGTCCAAGTATGCATTCAAATCTTCCAACAACTTCAACTATGCTCCCAACCTTAGAGTGACTTATCCAAGCCTCCAACCAAGGTTAAGTCCGTACTTCCTACATTTTTAATGCCTAGTTCATTTTCCAGTTTCTTCATGGACTATGCGTCCAAAACCATGCTTTAATATGCATTCAATCCATGAGAGATTAGTTTGAATTTGTCTAACCATGCTTTAAGAATTATATGCATGTTATAGACTTTAATTTCTTTGATATAAAAGTTATATAACATAGAAATTAAAATATATAATAAAGAGTTGCATGCAAACATAGGGTTTTAATTAATGTTTTTAAAAAGTTTAAAAATTAGAAATTAAAATTTTATGTTAAAAATGTTTCTAATAAGGTCGGAAATAGGATAATCTTTTACTTGTTTAAATAGGATTAAAATATGATAATAAAATATTAAATTTATAAAGCATTGACTATAAAGGACTTTTGACTAGGAACGTTTTGTCTTGAATTGAGGTATTTAAGTTAACCTTAAAGGAATGTCCTTACCTGGGAAACAATCTAGAAGGTGAATCAGTCAACATTATATAAGCATGCAAAGTTTACTAAAATGTTTAATAAATGATAATCATACGTTGTTTAAAGTATCCAATATAAGTGTTATATTTGGCCAATTAACATCACTTAGATAAATGACTTAGCCTAAGTTTACTTAAGTAATGAACTCTAATTTATAAAATACTTAGTGGGAGGAAAAAATATATATATATGATATATCTTCTCTCAAGTCTCCGTTAAAGTTCATACTTTGAGATCCATACTTGGGCTTGTGGTGCCCTGGGTGCATCCCCCCTTCGGAAGGTGTTTGTATTAGTCAATATCAAGGTGAAATGAGAGAGTATTTACAGTAAGTGGGAGAAGGATATATGTCAACATTCTTACAATCTCCTTCATCAGTTTACAAAGTGAGATTTCATACTAAATCTCATGGTGCCCTGGGATCTAAATGAAGAGTTACATTTACAAGAATTCATTAAATAAGTTAATGTTTTATTGACAAAAAATAATGGTAACTAAACATTATTGGAATAAGAGTTATTATTATGTATTGTTTATTGGTTGATAATGTCTCAATTCAGTAAAGAAATAATTGACTACCCTTGAGTAGTTTTTAGTTTTAAATTACTAAAGTATCATTGTAATATAATATGAGTTTAAAGGTTTTCATTGTTATGCTTACTAAAATTAGATTGGTTTTTTGAAGAATTATGCAGTTTTCTAATTTAGATTAAAATTTGTTTGTTTCAGCAAAAACAATGGCTAGTGCTATTAATATCCTGCTTTCTACTACAAACTTATTGGTGATAATTATACAACATGGAAAGACACTATTAACTCTGTATTAGTAATTGATGTCCTAAAATTCATCGTAATTAAGGAATTTCTTCAACTACCTGCACCTAATGCCGCACGAAACATTCGAGATGCATATGAAAGATAAGGCCAACAAAAAGGCTTGTGCATATATCTTGGTTAGCTTGTTTGAAGTTCTAGCCAAGAAGCATGAGAACATAGTCTCTATTAGAGAGATCAAGGAATTGTTGCATGATATGTTTGAATAGTCATCCACGCAGATCAAGCACGATGCTCTCAAGTTCATCTTTAATGCTCGGATGCAAAAGGGGACCTTTGTTAGAGAACATGTTCTCAACATAATGGTCCACTTCGATGTGACCAAGATGAATAGGTTGGTTATTAACGAAGCTAGCCAGATCAACTTTCTTCTAGAGACTTTTCCGAAGATTTTCCTCCAATTACATAGTAACGTCGTTATGAATAAGCTAGACTACAACCTAACTACCCTTCTTAATAAGTTTTAAACCTACGAGTCCTTGATTAAAGTCAAAGGACAACATGGGGAGGCAAATGTTGCCAGCATTTCTAGAAACTTTCATAGATGTTCAACCTCTGGGACTAAATCTAGACTTTCCTCCTTTGGATATAAGAAGTGGAAGAAAAAGAAAGGTGGAAAGGGGAATAAAGTTGCCCCTCTTGGTGCTGCCCAAAAGGGCAAGAAAGCCAAGGCTGCAAAGGGAATATGTTTCCATTGCAACCAAGACGAGCACTGGAAGAGGAATTACATGAAATACTTCACTAAGAAGAAGAAAACCAAATAAGGTAAATATGATTTGCTTGTTTTAGAAACTTGTTTAGTAGAGAATGGAAATTCCACTTGGATAATTAATTCAGGAGCCACTAATCATGTTTATTCTTCTTTATAGGAAATTAGTTCCTGGGGGCAATTGGACGCTGGTGAGATGACCATAAAGATCAGAACATGAGAGATCGTCTCTTTTTTTTTTAAAAAAAAAAAATTGTTATTAGACAATGTTTATTTAGTTCCTAATATAAAAAGGAACCTAATCTCAATTGCATGTCTACTTGAAAAAATGTCTCAATCTTTTAATGTAAATAAATCGTTTATTTTCAAGAATGGAGTTGAAATATGTACAGCATCTTTAGAAGATAACTTATATGTGGTAAGACCATTAGCCTCGAAAATGCTCCTTAATACTGAGTTATTCAAAACAACAACGACTAAAATTAAAAGACAAAGAGTTTCTCCTAAAGAAAATGCCTACCTTTGGCACCTAAGACTAGGTCACATAAATCTCGACAGGATTGAGAAATTGGTAAAGAATGGACTTTTAAATGGGTTCGAATAAAATTCATTACCAGTATATGAGTCATGCTTTGAATGCTAGATGACTAAAAGGCCTTTTACTGGAAAAGGTTATAGAGCCAAAGAACCCTTATAACTTGTACATTCAGAGCTCTATAGTCCGTGAATGTTAAGACAAGGGGAGGTTTTTTAATATTTCATCTCTTTATAGATAATTATTCGAGATTTGGATATCTTTACCTAATGCAATATAAGTCTGAAGCTCTTGAAAAGTTCGAAGAGTATAAGACTGAAGTTGAAAATTTATTAGGAAAAACAATAAAAACACTTTGATCTGATTGAGGTGGAGAGTATATGGATTTAAGATTCAAGGACTATATGATAGAACATGAAATCACATCCCAACTCTCTACACCTGGTACACCTCAATATAATGTTGTATTTGAAAGGAAAAATATAACCTTGTTGGACATAGTTTGGTCTATGATGAGCTATGCTCAATTACCTGATTCTCTTTTAAGTTATGGAGTAAAGACTATAGTTTACATCTTGAACAACGTTCCATCAAAAAGTGTTTCTGAAACACCTTTTGAATTGTGGAAAGGTCGTAGAGGTAGTTTACGACATTTCAGAATTTAGGTAGTCTAGCACATGTGCTGACAACATACCCAAACAAACTACAACCTCATTCAAAAGCATGCCTATTTGTAGGCTATCTCAAGGAGACTAGGGGTGGCCTCTTTTATGATCCTAAGGACAACAAGGTGTTTGTATAAAAAAAAAAATGCTACATTTTTAGAAGAAGATCATATAAGAGATCATAAACCATGTAGTAAATGATTTTAACTAAAATTTCCAATGAAAACGACAATCTGTCAACAATAATTGTTGACAATACTAGTACATCAACAACACTTGATGGTGCTAGCACATCTAGCCAAAATTCTTCTCAAGAGTTAAGAGAGCCTCGTTATAGTGCGAGGGTTATATCCCGTCCTACGCGATATATGGGATTAACAATGAAGGAAATCACAAAAAGAGATCTCCATGAGCAGCAGAAGTGAATCGTTTTAAATCTCATTCCGAATGAACACAACAATCACAGTCTAACCGGAAACAAATAGATTATGCATATACATAAATTACAGCATGCTACAATAGGATTCAAGGGATAGAGTATGCGTACCTTTGAAGAACCATTCTTCAAGAATCCCTAGATCAGTGTCCAAAGCATCCAAAAATGCACTCGAATGCAACGACTAGAATAGCCAACAGCACGAACATGAACACAACCTCCATGAATGTTTGAATGCTCCTCAAACCCAATCGAGTCCAACTCGATTCATAAATGGATATAGAACACCATCACATATGATCTTGGCTTGAGGAAGAAAGAAGGTATATGATCGAGTAAGTGGGAGATAAAAACACTGTCTATCGCATAGACGATGTACTCAATCGTTTAGAAAACACAAGTCTATCACATAGGCTTTGCTACCCAATCGTGTAACAACGATCAACGGTCAACGATCGTATAGTTAACTCTTAAATGATCGTTTAGACTCTCAACGGCTATCGCTTAGTAAAAACTCTTTTTACTTGATAACCTTCTCCGTGAGAATTATCCGAATGGAATCAACTTTTAATTTTGGAAAACAATTTTTCTTTTATCTCACGGTTATCATAAAACTTCCAATAACCTCCCACTCAAACGGTTATTAGAGAAAAAAATAATTATCATATAATTAATATATTATAAATAAGTATGATAACCAACTTATCATATTATATTAATAACCTATAGTTTTAATATTTCATCATATGAAACATCTAAACCATAGTTCTTTTTCTATGTTATGGTACTTAATATAAATCACATTTATATTAATTCCTCCAAATAACGTATCTAATACATCCCACCAATTATATCACATATAATTGAATTTCCTCTTGTTAATTTGAACACTTCAAACTAACCCAAAATCTCAACTTGAACCCATTGAGCTACCAAGAGGACCTTATGGACCTGTAGCTTGAAGCTTCAACAGTACGTGAATAACTGACTAAACTCTTTAGTCACGAGATCCACCACCTATTAACCGTCGGGCACTCCACTAAAGACCGACAACTGCACTCTTCACACTACAGATATATTTCTGTGTCCATATTAACCACTCAACAGTGCAATAACCCTTCACATCCCCTATAGTTATATCTAACTCCTTAAGTATCACCGATTCCTTTAATGAACAATAAGTCATAGTCCTACTATGACTGAGTCCTCTCTTTCAAAGAGAGGGTGTGGTCACTATGTTCAAGACCCAGAATCAACCCTTAAGGAAGCAATTTATCTACTTACCCCTGTTTCGGGGAAGGAGCAGATTCCATCTTGTGTAACTGAGTTCCCAGCTCCCCAATCAGATGAATCTCCAAAAAGGTAGGCTTATTGAGTTGGCAATCTGGCCACTCTCACCCATACTAATGAAAGGACTGCCCTCATAGGCAAGCACTCCCAAAACACTCAGGATTAAGGTCATGTCACCTATGGTCATTTTAGTGAAATGTAAGTCTCAATTATCAACGGCGTTATATAAAGAGACTAATCATCTCGTGGTCCGATCTTATACAAACCCTTTGTATAGGACACCCCCGCTCGCATGTCTCCACATGAATGGTCAGGATCAGACCATTTGTAGCACTTTACAACACTTATAAATATCTACAAGGTGGGTCGTATCCGTAGTATCACCAAGATAAGGTATCCCTCCTTTATCCTTATACTACAGACCATTTAGGTTATTACTTAAGGCATGATCCACTTGTATGTCTCACAAACATGATTAAGTTACATGAAATAACCACGGATCTTAGTTTATTGGATATGAGTAAATGCAAATAAAATAACATTTATTTTATTAATAACAATATGTACAAACTGTTTACAAACTACGAGACTTCAGGAGAATTAGGACACCAATCCTAACAATCTCCCACTTGTCCTAATGCCTTGGGAGACTAATGTACAAAACAAAAAACAGTACAATATACAATGAACTAGGGCATACTCTATACCCTAGTATCATCTCCCACTAGCCCTAGAAAGGTGTCGCATGTCCCGTCGACCCAGAATCTCGAGATGACCCTTGAACACTTTAGCCATGAGAGCCTTTGTAAACGGATCAGCAACGTTGCATTCCGATGCAATCTTCGTGACTATCACATCACCACGATGCACAATCTCCCTGATCAAATGATACTTCTGTTCAATATGCTTGCCTCTATGATGACTCTGAGGTTCCTTCAAATTTTCAATAGCCCCACTGTTATCATAATAAAGAGTGATCGGCAAAGACATATTTGGAACAACTTTCCAACCTGTAAGGAACTTCCTAAGCCAAACAACCTCTTTAGCAGCTTCACAAGTGGCTACGTATTCGGCTTCCATAGTGGAGTCCACGATGCATCCCTGCTTGATGTTTTGCCAAACTACAGCCCCTCCATTCAGAGTGAAAACTGACCCTGATGTCGATTTCCAAGAATCTTTATCAGTCTGAAAGTCAGAGTCTGTGTATCCTGTAAGGATCAAATCCTTAACTTCATACACGAATATATAGTCCCTCATTCTCCAAAGATACTTAAGGATCGTTTTGACCACCGTCCAGTGATCTAATCCTGGATTGGATTGATATCGACTGACAATCCCTATTGCATAGCAAATGTCAGGTCTAGTACATAACATTGCATACATAAGGCTTCCAACAGCTGAAGCATAGGGAAACCATCTCATTTCCTCAACCTCTTGAGGTGTCTTAGGACACTGCTCCTTAGACAAAACAATTTCATGCCTGAAGGGTAATAAACTCCTCTTAGGATTATGCATCGAGTACCTGATCAACATGTTGTCAATGTACGATGCCTGAAACAAGGCTAACCTCTTGTTCTTACGATCCCGAATGATCTGGATCCTAGAACATACTGTGTCTCTCCCAAATCTTTCATTTGGAATTGGGCAGCTAGTCATTTCTTAATGTCAGTCAAAAAGCCTACATCATTCCTAATGAGTAGGATATCATCCACATACAGCACCAGGAAAGTTACTGAGTTGTTGTTGATTTTCTTGTAAACACAAGGCTCATCAACCTTTTGATCAAAGCCAAACGATTTGATCGCTCTATCAAATCTAATGTTCCATGATCTAGATGCTTGTTTCAGCCATAAATGGACCTATTAAGCTTGTAAACTCTTTCCTCTTGATCTGGAACAATGAACACCTCTGGTTGAGTCATGTAGATGGTCTTCTCAAGATTACCATTCAGAAAGGCAGTTTTGACGTCGATTTTCCATATCTCCTAATCATAAAATGTAGCTATGGACAGGAGTATCCTGATAGACTTCAACATGACAACAGGTGAGAAAGTTTCCTCATAGTCCACTCCCTCGACCTGGGTATAACCCTTTGCCACGAGTCCAGCCTTAAAGGTCTGCACCTTTCCATCTACACCTCATTTTCTTTTGTAGATCCACTTGCACCTTATAGGTTTTATCCCATCAGGCTAATCCACAAGTTCCTAGACAGAATTGAAGTACATAGACTCCATTTCCTGATTCATGGCTTTAATCCACTTATCTTTATCAACATCCTCCATTGCTTTCTTATAAGACAATGGATCCTCAACTCTATCATCAGACATGATATTTTGGGCTTCAGTCAAACCCATGTAGCATTCTGGTGGGTTCGCAACACTTCCAATACGTCAAGGCAGTCTCAACTCTTGAGATGGTTGACTAGATGAACTGACATCAACAACTCTTGTCAATTTATCAGTTTGTTTAACAACTCTTGTTGAACTCTCAATAGTCTCACCAGAAATCTCATGTAAAACAAGCTTGCTTCCTGGTTTATGATCCCTGATGTGGTCTTTTCCAAGAAGATATCATTTTTCGACATATACACCTTATTCTCACTCGGATCATAGAAGTATCCACCCCTCGTTTCCTTGGGATAGCCTACAAAAAGGCAAACTTTCAAACGTAATTCCAACATTTAGGGTTAGCCACAAGCACGTGGGCTGGACATCCCCAAATCCTGAAGTGACATAAACTACCTTTACGGCCTCTTCACAACTCAAAAGGTATTTCAGAAACACTCTTCGAGGGAACGTTGTTCAAAATGTAACATGCATTATCAACTGCAAATCCCCAGGTGGTATACAATCGGTTTACGTACTAATGGGCATCTTTATACTGGAGCTCTTTTTCTATTATTTCTTTCTGCCATATCTTTAATAGCGGGTTGGTTACACCTACAACCGAAATGGAAACCGAGCGTTTCGTGGTTTAAAAATGCCGAATCTCGTCTCATGTCAGGACTATTCGGAGTAAGTTCCTTGGCTTGGACAGGACATTTAGTCCATGTCGTTATTCCTGCATCCAGGGGAGAATATGCTCGATGGAATAATTTCTTAGATCTAATCTTTCTGACAACTGCTCAGCTTCCTAGGTGTCGTGTGAAGCTGCTACTCGGAAAGACCAATCAATGGTTGACTCTGAAATGACACGTTGAAAGTCTTGTAAAGGAAGAAAAAGCGCTGCTATTCTCTAAAAAGAACCTTCCTTCTATTCCTTACGTCAAGACTCTTCCTAGTTCGTGCTACTTTAGAATACATCTACACCGAAGTCGGGGAATTTCCCATCTCAGTAGGAGCTTTCTAAAGAAATAGCTTAGTAGCCACATTAGCCGCGCTTGGGATGATTTTAGGCGCGGCGTATTCCCTTTGGCTATATAATCGTGTGGTTTCTGGAAATTTAAAACTAATGTGATCAATGTGATCATGACATTGATCACATTAGTTTTAAATTTGATCATGACATTGTAGGTGCTTGCGATGGGACGGATGCGACTTCCCTCAGTTGGTTTGGGTGGTATAGCCCGTTGCAGAAGTCCCCCATTGCAGTCATTTACCAATTCTCTGTAAGCGAAATCGAAATAGTAGTTACCCTTGCTGTGGATCCTTTACCAGAAGAGGTAATCCGTGTCTAGTCGAAGGTAACATCATCTTTCTAGTACGAGTTACTATCTGTAAACCCTCCTCCTCTGCCTCCGAGTCTCAAACTCAACTTAGTCTCAATACGCAATGGCGTGATTCTTGGGAAAAGCATCTGTAGCTATCTGTAGCAGCATCGAACTCAATTGATGATTTCTAACCTTCGTCCCCGTCAACCTCTATTTCATCAACTGAGCATTGATTATCGGGCGCTCAACAAGGTAACCTACCCATCAAGAACAAGTATCCACTTTGATTGCGGACTTCTTCGCCCTAATCAATAAACGCGAGAGACTTCGAGAAGTTGGATCTACGGTCGGGCAACTACCAAGTGCGTATCGCGGAAGGAGACGAGCCAAAGACGACCTGTGTGACAAGCAAGCAACCTTACTAATCTAATCTAATAAAGGGGCGATTTGGTTATGCCTTTTGGACTCACCAATGTGTCTCAGCGGATGAAACAACATATTTAGATGCAGCAGATGGGGATGCGCCTTATTCTTATCCTCTTTCTTCGGCTGCTTCAGTGAATGCACCAACGCATAAGTAAGAAGAGAGATAAGGGTTGTTAGGGACAGGGCTCACCCTTCCGTAGGTTCCATGCTTGACGGTCAGGTAGTAGAAGTTAAGTCAATAGAACCACAACAAGCCTCTCAGCGAGACGAGACGAGGAGTTTGAAGACACTAATCTAATACCGGGTGAAGAAGAAGAAAGGTCAGCCATTTCTCTCCCATTAGACTTGTAAATCCTTTGCTCTTTTTCCTTCTCTCTTCCAGTTTCTCCCCTAGACTAGATTTGACAGAGGCGGAGAATACCACTCTCTCAATAACAAGAAGAAAGTTGCAATTCCTATTTCCAATGG
The DNA here is from genome assembly GCF_009727055.1 of Benincasa hispida. Classification (NCBI taxonomy): domain Eukaryota; kingdom Viridiplantae; phylum Streptophyta; class Magnoliopsida; order Cucurbitales; family Cucurbitaceae; genus Benincasa; species Benincasa hispida. Next base: position 68,630,001 of record NC_052349.1, read on the forward strand.
TTTGAGCTTGGAAGCAACCTACTATCTATCGATAGGCGAGAACAGACAGCTATTTATTGGCAGCTTCGCCTATCTATTCTATTATGGCCGGCTTGGAGGACAGAAGAGGAAGACCATCATCCCTATTCCGGGTATGATCATAGCTTATTCATTCGTTGATACCTTGAGGATAACAGCATTGAGGTCAATCACCAACACACCTCTATCATACATACGACATTCCATTCCGCAATAGTGCATGGTCAACACACACCTAAAGCGCCTACATTCCGCTTGCAGCCTCGCCGCTACTAACGGGGTTCTCGGTTGATTTCCCTTCCTTTAGCTACTCAGATTTTCAGTTCGCTAAGTTTGAAAAGTCCAAAGAGCGCCAGACTAGCCACGGAGCTGGATACGGTTTCCCGATCGGAAATCCAATCTCAGTATTTGATACTATAGGTTCAATTTAGTCAAAAAAATTCTTTATTTATCCTTCTAAGTGACTTGGTCATATCTAACTTATAAACCCTTGAGATAGGCCCTTCTATCGAACGAAATATGTTACATTGAATAATCAGTTGGTCTTAATTTGAAGCCAAAGGAAGACGAATTAAGAAGATTCAAATTGATAATTCTAGTATTTAACATTCCGCCAAGCGCAATAAGAACAAGTTTATCTTCCTGAATTGGAGTGAAAATACCGTAGAAAATTGAATCATTTATCCGCATATGCAAAATATGATGAAAACCTTTTAGAGGATCTTTTTGATTATTTACAACAATAAGTTGAAGTGGGGAAAGAGTATATTTTCCTGTCCTTATTTGATTTTGAATCTCCTTCATTCTTGAGACTGTAAGCATCTTCGTGCTGAGCCGTCAAAGCAAAAAAGTGGATGTTAAACTAAAGGTGCATCAATGGATACCTTCTGCCTCAAACACTTCCCCAACGGCTTTACTGGTCGCTGGTCTGCCATTCTCAGTGTGACGAACTAGAAAAGTCAGAACATCGGCTTACCAATCGCCTACCATGTCTCCTCTGTTTTTGGATTTCACTTTCTCTTGCTTCGACACCGTGTTTTGGCTTGACTTCTTTTGAGAAAGATTTTCAAATATGAATGTTTTGTTGTAAGATGTTCGTTTTTCTTTTCTTTACTGATTCCTCTCAATGAAATTTGCCATGTTGCACTAAGTTACTTACGGATGTATGCATGTGGTCCGGGAACACTTTGGGGTGAACACCCATCCAAACAAGTAGGGTCAATAGTTTAGCATTTAGGCCGTAACATTTAGCAACAAAAAAATCTTTAACCCAACAAGTGCTCTCCGAACCAAGCTAGATAGTTTCCTATCACTAGGCTCACCAACCAACCTGGACTTTGATTTTGATTATTCCTACCGGATATCAAAACCATAAGGATTGTTTCCAGCCATGAGTTCCCATATGACATAAGCGCTCTTGGGGCCATTCCATCAAATCTTTAAGAAGGTCGTATTTGATGGTCGACGTGGCGATAGGCTTCGCTTCTACGACTGCCTCCCCAGCCGTTGCAAACACTGAGCGAGAACGGTAAGGGGCGCACAAACAATGTCGTTGCGCGGGGATGCGATTCGCCAAGCTGGGGCAAACAAAGCCATCCGGCCTCCCACCGGATTAACCAAGTGGGCTGTGGTGATGTCAGAATTTGCACCTATTTGTATCTATTTAGTGATCAGTCCGCTAGTTTCTTTGATCCCACTCGGTGTTCCTTTTCCATTTGCTTCCAATAGTTCAACCTATCCAGAAAAATTTTCGGCCTATGAATGTGGTTTCGATCCTTTCGGTGATGCCAGAAGTCGTTTCGATATACGATTTTATCTTGTTTCCATTTTATTTATTATCCTTGATCCAGAAGTAACCTTTTCCTTTCCTTGGGCAGTACCTCTCAACAAGATTGATCTGTTTGGATCTTGGTCCATGATGGCCTTTTATTGATTTTGACGATTGGATTTCTCTATGAATGGAAAAGGGGTGCTGATTCCATTCCTGAAAACAATTCTATCACACACGGCGAATCGAGTTCAAAGAACTCTCCCCACAGCTTATTCGTGCAAAGATCCAGCATTCCTTCACTTATCATATAGAATAACGATCGACAAATCCAGAGTGTGCACCAACGAGAGATTGAAGTACGCTTGCAAGATTCTCAGAATCGCAGCATTCTTCTCTACTATGTGATTATGTGAGAAGTCAGTCTCAAGACTGTCCCGGCACAGAAGGCATTGAATACGGCTGTTTTCAGGCTAGCAACTGATTCTCCGGTAAGATAGATTCAGTCAGTTCCGGCCGGCATTCAATCAAGAAAGAAAAGAAATGGGCTGAGCTAAGTCAAGCTTTTTTTCCAAGTGTTGTAAAGACGGGCTACAACGAAAGTCAACAAAACAAGAAAAATGAAAACTTTCGTCACTGCGCACCACTTTTCTTTGGGCTCTGGTGTTCGCTCCGTTTACGCGAATCGGTTGTATCTGCCCGCTAGGAACGCTGGCATCAGGATTGTTGACAACAGTTCCGCTAAAGGCCGCAGTCTCTTCCACATTCGGCAAGGTAAGTCAAGTAGTTCATGAGGAATCATCATTAGCATTAGCAGTTGGTGAAGCTTTTTCTAATGTTGTTCTTGATCATGGCACAGATGTATTTGGTTGGGCGCAGCTGCTCAAGAAGGAAAAAGTGCTAAAGCTTTAGCTGCTTGTAGAAACGAGTTTGGAAGATGAGCATCACTCATCATAGACCGAACCATGTCCAACAAGGTTCTGTTTCTCCTTTCTGATACACCATTCTGTTGAGGTGTACCTGGGGTCGAGAGTTAGGACGTGATTCCATGTTCTATCATATAGTTCCGGAATTCTAAGTCCATATACTCTCCACCACGATCAGATCGTAGTGTTTTTATCTTCTTACCTAACAAGTTTTCAACTTCAACCTTATACTTCTTAAACTTGTCAAGAGCGTCAGACTTACGTTGCATTAGGTATAGATACCCATATTTGGAATAATCATCTATAAAAGAGATGAAATATTCGTACCCACCTCGAGCTCGAACACTCAACGGACCACAGAGGTCTGAATGTATAAGCTCCAAGGTTTCCTTGGCTCTATAACCTTTTCCGGTAAAAGGTCGTTTGGTCATCTTGCCTTCAAGGCATGATTCACATACCGATAAGGAGTTTTCTTCTGAACTCTTTAAAAGTCCACATTTAACCAACGTCTCAATCCTATTGATGTGACCTAACCTTAGATGCCAAAGATTGGCGTTTTCCTTAGGAGAAACCTTTGGTCTTTTTGCAGTTGTCGCTGTTTTGAACATTTTAGTTTTAAGCAAAGCTTTTATGACTAACGACCTTAATACATATAAGTTATTTTCCATTGAACCAAAACCAATCTCCATACCATTCTTGAAAATAAACATTTTACTCTCAGAAAAAAAGACGGTATAACCTTGTTCAATCAGACAAGAAACCGAGACTAAGTCCCTCTTGATAAGAGAAACTACAAAAACATTATCCAGTAACAAATAACATTTCTTGTCCAAAAATAACTTCAGCCTGCCTACAGCAACAGCTGAAATAACCTCACCAATACCGACTCGAAGAGTCAACTCTCCTTCTTCCAACATTTTTAAGGAACTAAATCCTTGATAGGAAGAACTAACGTGATTAGTAGCACCTGAATCAAGTATTTAGGTAGAATCATCATTCTCTACCAAACACGTCGGCGAGACAAATAAATCACATTTACTATCTTTACATTTCTTCCTCTTCTGGAGAGTTGTGTGATCAGTATCAGAACCTAAATAAGCTCCAAGTTCTATTTCAGAGAAAATTTCTCGTCGATGAACTTCGTTAGAGTCAACAACACTTGCTTTATCTTTTAGTCCCTTGAAATTCAAGAAAGACTGGAGGTTATCTTGGGAACTGATACTACTGGTTTCTTTGTCATCCATTCCTTTTTGCTTAAAAAGTGAGAACTGACGTTCAAATAATTCTTGCAACAAGTCCATGATCTTACGTGCAATGACCATGTTCTCAACCCTTTTGGCCAATGCATCAGGTATGCTAGTCAAAATGTGAAGTCAGGCCATCGAATTAGCCTTCATCCATACCTCATATTGTGAAACCCTAAACCTAATCTAGGTAACTTGAGTTAAAGCTTGAGTGGTTAAGTAACTTAGAAGGAAAGTTAAAAGAGAATAACACCTTAAGAATTTTAAAATTAAATCTTAAGGACTGAACTTGAAGCTTGGGTTAAGTAAAATGGTAAGTAATAAAATTTGATTGAGTATTGGAGTATGCGGCCAACCATTGAGACTAACCAAAGTTATGAGGGACGCATGAGAAATGGCTAGGCGGACATAGGGGTATGTTGTACGCTTGATGTACTTGGCCAAGTTTGTAGAGGTTATAAGGGATTAGGTGTTGAAGCCAAGGACAACCATGCGTTAAGCTTGTGAGGACGCATACGTGGGGAAGGCAATAAGTGTGTGAGCAAGCAACAAGGAAGACCATCGAGGGATGGGACAGACACAAGCAAGAATGCACGCAGTCGTGGGCGCCGTGTGTTGAAGTGTTGTGCGTATGCAGACGATCTTGTAGCTACATGTGGCGCTAAACGATGCGCTAGACGATAACATTACATGAAAGGCGATGGTGCTACACGTCAGCATAAGCGCTAGACAATAGCACTGGACGATAACACTAAACGATGAGCTCAGGCGCTAGACAATCAACGGACGCACTAGACGATGGGCGTTGTGCTAGGCGATAGACAAAGGCACTACATGATAGACATGAGCACTAGATGATGGGCGTGATGCGTTAGATGATAGGCGTCAGTGCTACACGTTGAGTTACAATGAGAGATACCTGATGAACGATAGCGAGATCGTTAGCAGCGAGAGATCACTAGATGATGAGGCTTAAGCATTATATGATTGGGTTATGCATTAGATGATGAGTGACAGTGAGAGGGCTAGATGATGAACGGTAGTGAGAAATTACTAGGCGATGAGCGTAAGAGTTACACGATGAGTTAGGGGATGAGCGCAAGAGTTACACGATGAGCTAGAGGATGAGCGCAAGAGCTACACAATGAGCTAGATAATGAGCCGAGCCATGGTGGTCGCATAGTGAAGTGTTCATGCATTGATGGGGCTGGCGATACATAAGACTTGCAAGGTCAGATTGCGTTGGTCTTAAGTAAGAGACTAAGGGTGTTGGCAAGCAATAAGGGCATATGGGCATTAGCCATGAAGTAAGTATTAGCAAGAGGCTAGACAATGTTAAGATAAAACATGAGGTGTTGAGTTGAGACCTAGCTTGACCCAAGGGTTGGTATGCATTGGTGTTATGCTATGTGCCAAGGATATTCGAGGGCATGTAGGCGCATAAAACAAAGCTAAAGCAAGTAGTATGCGTTGGAAGATTATGATGGTCATAAGCCTAGTTGAGTGCATGTGCTAAGGGTAAGCCATACAAGAGAAGAAAGGTATGTGGCCAAGAAAGGACGCGATGCCTTGAGGGTTAGTATGGCATAAGTGATGCATTGATAAGAAAGCTATAGGCTGATAAATGGTTAAAGTCGTGCGGCCAAGCAAGCACGCGACCAAGTTAAAAGGTGTATGCATTGATGAAGTAGAACTTGGAGGACAAGTCGAAAGTACCAGCTCGTCTAGACATGTGGTGAACTAAGAAAGTCGGAGATCTCATGCAATTGAGGTGGATGGCCGAGGAGGCATGCAAGGAGGGACTTGTACGTTTGCTAAGGGAAAGGAAGACACTAAGGAGTTATGTTGGCAACAGGAAGAGAGAACGACTAGTCATGTAGCAAAGCAAGAGGTGTTGAGCTGGGGGAGACTTTGGACGCCTATAAATAGGAGGCTTGGAACGAAGAACTCTCACAACTCACTCGAGCCATTTAAGTGAAATTAGAGCAAAAATACTCAGAGAGGAATGTAGTGAGGGTTACCAGGCTGCCACTATGTTTGGGGAGCTGAAGAAGAGGGAACTTGTATTAGAGGTAAAGTGTTCCAGTTGAACATATAGTTTGTCGCCCAGCAGCTTTGTCACACGTTCCCACTAACCCAGCACACGTGCTCTGCTAGACGCATCACCGGGTTGACGTACACCAACACGAGCACACGTCGCATCGCCCACGCGATTAGCCAGACGCACGCCCAGGCATTCACTACTGCCTGTGCAAGAACGATTGCCCAGCGTGTCTTTCAGCCCACCTGTACACACAAACGCGTCCACATGTTACCCAGCGCCTCCCAACTTGTCAAAATAACCTCTAAAAAGCTATTTTAGAATAGCTCAGCTTATTTTTAGGTTATTTTAAGTTGGTAAACTGGATATTATGATTTTTTTAAGGTTATCTGTGAATAAATTAAGATTATTGAAGAAATAATAGATTAACTTGAAATTCTTGGAAAAAGGAAGAATCCAGGGAACGGGGCAAGGAGCTGCCTAAAAGAATTCTTAAAGAACAGGACAGAAGGAACTGTGATTGGTTATTTTATTGCTCGTCTGATTGATTTATATATATATATATATACATATATATGTATGTATGTATGTGATATATTATTATACTTAATATAATATATATATATATAGTCATATTGAAATGTTGACATGATCGGAAAATGTGATGTCTGGATTTGATTATTGTTGTATTGTTGTCATAATGCATGTGTATTTGTATTGGGAACTGGATTTGTACCCAGGATATTGTTAGCATGCTTTGTGGACGCTTGGCTGGGATTGTCAGCATACCCAACATGTCTAATAGGAAATGTCGACATGTGCACATTCGACGGGTTATAGGGTGCTGAGATTGATTCCACATCGGTCATTGCGGGTTATTTGCAAAGAATACCCGAGATTGGGATTACATGATAATGCCAGGAATATCCAGCTGACAGGCTGGGGAGGTTACATTTTACATTATGTGATTCATGTTTGTTTCTAGAATTATATTTCCCAAAAATGAATGTCTTAAGTCAAAGTTTGATGCCTTATAAAGGCACCACTCACTGGGCTTATAGCTCATGTTTTCCATATATTGTTTACTTTCCCTTCCCTAAGTTGTGGAAGCGGATCGTTTAGGAAGCCACCAGAGGTCTGAATAAATTTTATGTCATAGGGTGGGACTCAGATCATGTTAATTGGAAGTCATTAGAATAGTTAGGTTAAAGCATGCAAAACAGTATATTTAATTATTTACAATCATTGATGAGTTATGATAACCTAGCTTTTAAACTGATAAGGACGGGCAGTTGATATCACAAAAAGGTGGTGTTGGTTGTCTTCACATCCTCTTCCAGTTTGGGTGATAAGGCTCGGGAGGGGGTGTGGCACATATACATTACGAACATTTCACGGTGCATCAAGGGTTGGGACTTGAGGACACTCCTTAACCATGAAAAACTCGAGGTCGTTTACCACGAAATATGTTTTAAGAGACTTTTTCCATTGTATGTAATTGGTCAAATTAAAAGAGGTAACTAACGAAAAATCATACATGTTGCTAAAAAACAAGCACATTGATCTACATTAGATTTTAGCAAATACTCTTTAAAACAAAATCCAATATGATTTAGTAAAATATAAATGAACTCTGTGTGGCATCTAGTTTTGCAATGTCGCTTCAATAGTTTAGGACAAAAGCCACCGAAGGATAGTGAATTTATCCCTCCAGTGAATTGAGACACTCTCAACCAGTCATTGATACCAGAACAACTCCTATAACGACTAGCCATCATTGATTTGGTCAAGAAATCATTAACTTTCTTAACAATTTCCCGTAAGTGTGACCCTTCATTTTAGATCCTAGAGTTCCACCCCAAGCAGCCAATTCGAAGGAAAAAAAATCCGATTGGAGCAAAAACTAAAGCTACCCTATCCATTTCTGGAGTTCATCTTGATATTAACCAATCGAACAAAACCATCCAAAGGGGGACGCTCCCAGGGCACCACGAGGTCTAGAAGATCTCACGGTGCAAACTAATGAAGGAGACCGCAGGACATGTTGACACGCATCTTTCACCCACTTACTATAAACACTCTCTCCGTCCACCTTGATATTGACTCATGCAAACACCATCCAAAGGGGGATGCTCCCAGCGCACCACGAGGCCAAGCACGAATCTCACGGCGTGAACATTCAGGGAGAAACGTGAGTAGAATTAACATATCATATATATATATTCCTCCCACTGAGTATTTTATAACCTAGGGTTTAGTTTACTTAGAAAAAACACGGCTAAGGATTGTAACTAAGTGACTTTTTAGGTTTGCCCAAAAGTAACTCTTACTTTGGAAAATTAAACAACTTTTAATCATCATACATTAAACTCTTTAACAAAGTCTTTGATCACTTGTTGTATGCTTGCAACAAATCTATCTAATTCACCTTTCCAGGTAGGTTCCCAGGTAGGGGTGTTCCGTTTACGTCAACTTAAATACCCCAGCCTAGCCAAAACCAGCCTTATACAAAAGGTTCCTTATAGATAGATTCAATACAAATTTAATCTTTTATGGAAATCAATTTAATCCCACTAAACCAATTCAAAAGATTAAACTGTATGTAATCTCATTAGAACTAGGAACTTAGGTCTATCTCAATCCAATTTTAAAACCTTTTTAAAACATGAGTTCACCTAAGTTCGCATGCAACTCTTTCTTATTAATTTTAGTTCTAATTTCCAATATAACGCTTATAGACGGAAACAACCAAAACCATCCACAATTCGAAGTAACACATACAAGGCATTCATAACTTTTATAAATTAGCCTAAGTGTCATGCTCCAATCATTTTTCATTCATTACTACTAGTATATAACACTTATATAACAAAGCAATGAACCAAGCATACATGCTCTCATACACCCTTATACTATAACTTTTATAATATAAAGATGATGCATGAATATGCTTAATGCATGCATAAATATAACTCTTATATTTCATGATGCATGAGCATACTTTCTTGTAATTTCATCATGCCAATTACTATATTATAACACTTATAATATATGATGCATGAATAAAATGCATAACTTAAGGTGGGTTTTAAATCTATGTGTCATACATTATGGCATATAAACAAACATACATCTCATGTGCATTGAGAAAAATTTGATGAATCGGGATAATTAGCCTCAAATCCTTAAAAAAACAAAGCTAACTATTACAAAAGGCAATAAGTCACCAGTTCAAACTGGCGAACTGAGTCTTGAACCATCTGAGCGAAGATCACGTCTCCTTGATCGTGTAACAACTCCTTGTGATCGCTTAACAACGTTGTATGAGCATAAACGATCGTTTAGCAATGATCGTGTACCTTTGACTATGCGATGAAGCATGAAGGCCACGCGATCGTGCAACGCGCATCGTGCAATGAAAGCCTTAAATGATCAATTAAAGGATAATGATGTGATGAAGCATAATTGTCTAAACGATCGCGAAGCAAGCATGAGGTATCATATACCAGGTGATCGTGTAGTCAGTGACTATGCGATGAAGCATGCTGAACTACACGATCGTTTAGTACGCACGACTTTTATTAAACGACGAGCATCAAATACTCTATGCGATCGTTTACCCCAAGCGTCCACGTGATCGAGCAACCAACACTACAAATAGAGTAAACTCTTTACACTATTGTTTAGTATTAGCTATGCGATCGTTTAGTAAATACTACACAATCAGGTAGAACTTTTCTACACGACTGTTTAGCCAAATCTCAACGATCATTTAGCTTGGGCTACATGATGTGACCAACCTTTGGTCTTCTTTCTCGATGAGAACTGCATCTTCATGCTTCAAAACTTCATCACGAACGACTCAAACAGCTTCAAATACTTTGAATAAAAACTTGATTGCTTGTTAATTATGCCCAAAAATGCAAAAGCCCTTACAAATTCACTTTGTAAACTTAAAGAAAGCTTTAAACAGAGGCAACCATCTCGTAAACATCCATCAACACATCTACAACCACGTTTAACTCTTAAATGCATTGTAGAAAACTTAAAACCCACCACGACTAGAAAAGAAGTTCAATACAACAATGGAATTTGGAATATCAGAATAACCTATCTCTGATACCAAATGAAGGAAATCACAAACATCGATCTTCATGAGCAGCAGAAGTGGATCGTTCCAAATCCCATTCCGAATGAACACAACAATCACAATTAATGACGGGAAATTAGAAGTCAATTTTACTCGATAACCAAAATCCCGTGGACGCAGTATGCGATGCATGTTCCTAAGATATGCGTTGATAGTCATGCGTCGATGGTCATGCGTTGGACTGATAATGCGTTAATGAATGTATGCAATGACCATGCGTTCTATCACAAGTTTTCTTGCACTAGAACCAAGTATAATTCCAACACAAATTTCTCGGATAATCCGAGGTCGAACACAGGGACTTGTAGCTATATGTATGCGGTAATGTGCATGCGACGGTTTAAATAAAAGAATGGAAGGGAGGTTGCTAAGTTAACCCTACTCCTACTTCTATCTAACAGACAACGCAATGAGAATATGCATGAGAGGTAGAGACACGACAACACTTGACATGAAATAAATGTATGGAAAAATAGATAAAATGCGGAGATGATATCATTGCAACCCTTAAGAGTGACCGCAAGGGCAACCTTAGTCAACGCAAGCCATGTAATCATGCTACACACACGTGAACCTAACTCTAGAATGTATGCGGTGTATCTGCAATATTGCTGAGAAGCCTATGCCTACCTAAACCTCCATAACCAGCTCACTAGCTCTCGCCGCATGAGCGTGGCTAGCGCATAACCCCTTATCCTACTTCCTGGACGCATGCAAATCCAGTCCGTAGGGTGCATACAGAGCTTATTCCTAAGTTCCCCATTCTTGCCTATGCATTCCAATCCGCTCTCTCGAGTCTTAGATTTGTGTTTTAGACTACTCTCCTAAGTATGCCTAAATGATGAATGATGTGCTCATAGGACAAGGAAACCGCATGAACTTTGCTGACCTAAGATTGTTACTATCCCTAGTGAACAATGCATACATTGCTTAATGCGACCAACCTCTTACCCTCCCGGGCAGTTGATTGTTGCTGACTTTACTCATAGACAAGCAATGCGTTAGCTTATAGACAGGCATTGCCACAGCTTCACACTAAGCAAATAAGATTACTCACACGCTTGTGCAACGCACACCTCTCGGTAGGTTGTTACATGCTTTATATCCTATTCCACAGGACTAAGTATGCATACCCAAGCAATCCACTAAGTGTTATAATGAAAGTAAAGATGCTAAGCAAATAAGATGGAGGTGAGTCTAAGGGAACAAAGAAGTGCATTGAAAACAAATGTATTAATTCCTTAAGCACAAAATGTCATACAATACAATATAAGAAAAGGAAGGAAAATGGAATGAGTGGCTGGAAGCAAAGACTTGCTTCCAACGGATGTGCATCAAGGCTGCCGGTGGTGCCATGGATGGGCGGAGGAGTTGACTCTCTCGAGATCTAGCTTTGGTCGAAGGCTCCGGTTGTCAATCGGAATGGATGAAGAAGGTGAAGAACTCCCAGCCATCTTCTCACGCAGTCTGTCTGTATCACGGGGAAAATCCCTGGATCACAAGGATCATCCCTAAATAACTTGAATTTCTGCTCATCGACTTCTATTTATAGAGCTTGGGTTGCCGACAGCATTAATTGGACTGCTCTGAGTCTGACATTCGGTGCGTTAGTCCTTTCTGAACCTCTGCCACTAACGGGTGGTAGGTGAAATGTTCAACAAACATCTTTTGGTTTTTCTCGGAGTAGATGCATTGATGCATTCAAGGTATATGCATTGATGCCTTCATTCCACAACCTTGCGTTGATCTTATTAGCATGCGTTGTCGTGTAGCCGCAATCATTCAATGACCGCATTCACTCAATACCGCAATTCTACATGATGACCGCAATCGCTTGATGAGCGCAACTCCCATCGATGGACGCATACGACTGATTACCACAACATCCATGCGTTGATCGATGTGTTTGCCTTTGTGATGGAGTGTTTCTTCGCATGCGGTGGTCCGGTTTCCGTGTTTGCATCCCCAATTTCCTGTTTTGGCTACAAAAATAGAACATTGAACGCATAATAACGCAAAATAACGGGATAGCTGAGATTCAACATGCTGATCGATGGAAGCTCACTTTCTCGTGAATTCCTATCATGATTGTCGCATATTCTACCTAACAACCTTCATAATTCTAAGTAAAAGGCCTAAGATGACATGCATTTCTGCATGTCATCAACAGTCTAACCGAAAACAATAGATTATGCATATACAGATATTACAGCATGCTACAATAGGATTCAAGGGATAAAGTATGCATACCTTTGAAGAACCATTCTTTTTAGAATCCCTCGATCAGTTCCAAAGCGTCCAACAATGCACTCGAATGCAACGACTGGAACAACCAACAACACAAACACGAACACAGCCTCCACGAACGTCTGAATGCTCCTCAAACCCAATTGAGTCTACTAACGGATGTAGAACACCACCACAAGTGTAACCTTGGTATTCTTGGTGTAAGAATCTAGGAGCTGTGGGTTGTATATGATCTTAGCTTGAGGAAGAAAGGAAGTATACGATCAAGTAAGTAGGAGATAAGAACATTGTCTATCGCATAGACGATGTACTCGATCGTTTAGAAAACACAAGCCTATCGCATAGACTTTGCTACTCGATCATGTAGCAATAATCAATGGTCAACAATCATATAGTTAACTCTTAAACGATCGTTTAGACTCTCAATGGCTATCACTTAGTAAAAATTCTTTTTACTTGATAGCCTTCTCCGTGAGAATTATCCGAATGGAATCAACTTCTAATTTTGGAAAACAATTTTCCTATTATTTCACGGTTATCATAAAACTTCCAATAACCTCCCACTCAAACGATTATTAGAGAAAAAGAAATAATTATCATATAATTAATATATTATAAATAAATATGATAACCAACTTATTATATTATATTTATAACCTATAGTTTTAATATTTCATCATATGAAACATATAAACCATAGTTCTTTTCTATTTTATGGTACTTAGTATAAATCACATTTATATTAATTCTTCCAAATAATGTATCTAATACATCACACCAATTATATCACATATAATTGAATTTCCTCTTGTTAATTTGAATACTACAAACTAACCCAAAACCTTATTCTCAACTTGAACCCATTGAGGTACCAAGGGGACCTTATGGACCTGTAGCTTGAAGCTCCAACGGTACATGAATAACTGACTAAAGTCTTTAGTCACGAGATCCACCATCCGTTAACTGTCAGGCACTCCACTAAAAATTGACAGTTGTATTCTTCACACTACAGATATATTTTTGTGTCTATATTAACCAATCAACAGTGGGATAACCCTTCACAAATTGCTTGTAAGTACAGCTTGGCCAATTTACCCTTTTTTCCCTTGTAGTTACATCTAACTTCTTAAGTACCACTGATTCCTCTAATGAACAATAAGTCATAGTCCTACTATGACTGATCCTCTCTTCCAAATAGAGGGTGTGGTCACTATGTTCAAGACCCGAAATCAGCCCTTATGGGAGCAATTTATCTACTTACCCCTGCTTCAGGAAAGGAGTGGATTCCATCTTGTGTAAGTGAGTTCCCAGCTTCCCAATCAGACTAATCCCAAAAAGGTAGGCTTGTTGAGTTAGCAGTTTGGCCACTCTCACCCATACTAATCAAAAGACTGGCCTCATAGGCAGGAGTTCCCAAAACACTTAGGATTAAGGTCATGACACCTATGGTCATTTTAGTTAAATGTAAATCTCAATTATCAATGGCATTATATAAGGAGATTAATCATCTCGTGGTCCAGTCTTATACAAACTCTTTGTATAGGACACTCTCGCTCGCATGTCTCCACATGAATGGTCAGGATCAGACCATTTGTAGCACTTTACAACACTTGTAAATATCTACAAAGCGGGTTGTATCTGTAGTGTCACCAGAATAACGTATCCCTCCTTTATCCTTATACTACAGACCATTTAGGTTATTACTTAAGGCATGATCCACTTGTGTGTCTGACATACATGCTTAAGTTACATGAAATAACCACGAATCTTAGTTTATTGGATATGAGTAAATACAACTAAGATAACATTTATTTTATTAATAACAATGTGTACAAATTGTTTACAAACTACGAGACTATGGGAGAATTAGGACACCCATCCCAACAGACAGAAGCCCAAGTCATCATATCTGATGATGGTGTTGAGGATCCATTGTCATTTGAGCAGGCAATAGAAGATGTTGACAAAGATGAATAGGTCAAAGTCATGAATTTTGAAATGGAATCTATGTATTCCAATTCAGTCTGGGATCTTGTAGATTGACCTGAAGGGGTAAAACCTATAGGTTGTAAATGGATCTATAGGAGGAAAGAGGTGTAGATGGAAAGGTTCAAACCTTCAAAGCTAGGTGATAGCTGGTAGAAATGTAAGCTATTGTAGCCTTTTACTTAGAACTATGAGGGCTAACAAGCAGAATATGCATTGATAATACTAAGAATTTATGTGAAAAATGAGCTTGCGACGATCAGCACTAAAAATCCTTGCTAACCATATATCATGCGTTATACGGTGTCAAAATGTCTATTTTTGTAGCTACCACAAAAATCAATCGCATGCACTAAAGCCAGACCATCGCAAAGTTGATCACATGCCAAACCATCGCAAGGTTGATCGCATGAATGTTGCGGCTACAAAGTAATAACCATGATAGAAGAGTGATCGCAAGATGGGTGGAATGCGTTGGTACTTCGGAAAAACAAGCATGAATGCATACCTTGGGAGTATCAAAAGGATAAGATGATGTTGACATTTCACCTACCATGTTGAAAGTGGCAGTGATTCAAAGCGAGACCACCAATGTTGTTGGCGCTTGAGCTCAATAAATAAAGCTTTAGAGCCCAAATTCAAGGCATCTAAGCTTCTGCCTTAAGGCAGATCCTTGTGATCATAGATGAGAGCATAAGCAAGACAATCCTTGAGAGTTCTTCATTCCTTCAACCCATTCCGAGTGATGATTGGAGCTTTGCCAGAGATAGAGCTCGAGAGAAACTACTCCACCACCCATCCATGGCACCACCGGCAGCCTTGACATATATCTGATGGAAGCAAGAGATTGCCTACATCTAGCCCTCTACCTCTCTTCTTATCTCTGTATTGTATTACATTTTGGCTTAAGACATTAATACATTTTGTAATCAATGCATCTCTTTATTTCCTTCGACACCATCTTCATTATCTTCTTCTTTATCATCCCTTACTTTCATTACAACGAACTAAGTAAAGATTACAAGCATTATCGCATACTCAATCATGAGACATAGAGATATGAAGTATGTAGCAAACCACCGAGAGGTGTGTGTTGCGCAAGTATAGTGAGTTAATCCACTTTGCTTAGTGTGAGGCTGTAGCAACGCTTGTCTATGAGTTGTCGCAACGCTTGTCTATGAGCTGATAGCCGCGACTAACTGCCCGAGAGAGTAAATAGTAGAATTCATTAAGCAAAGTAAGCAGTGTTCCTAGAGATAGGAATATTCTTATGCTCAACGCAACCATGCGTTATAGAGATATAAGCATGTGGCTGACCACCGAGAAGTGTGTGACGCATTAGTGTGGCGAGTTGAGATTACCCTTACGACCAAGCTTAATGATGCGGTGAATTTATCCCCTCCACCATTTTATTTATTTTTACATGCATCTTATTACGCGTTAACAATTGCCTCGTCTCTACCAATTCTCATAGTCATACTTTCATTACTCAATCTGTTTAGTTAGGAGTAGAAGCAGCGCATAGTCTTTTAACTTCTTTTTTTCTTTTATTCATTGCCTCAAACGCATTGCTTTGCAATATTTAGTCTTGGATCATCCCGAGAAACTTGCGTTCTCGTTATACTTGGCGAGAAAGTAAGAAAACTTGTGGCAGGAACGCATGGTCATCGTATATATTCTTAAATGCATATTGCATATTTCTTAGTCCAATGCATGACCATCGACGCATGGAGATCAATGCATATCATAAGATGCACGCATATTTACTCTCCCTTTTCCACACATCAAATTTTTTACGTCGTTGCTGGGGACTTGGCAGCTAATAGTTTGTTAAGTTTTGTGATTTCGCAGGCACCCTTTTAGTCTTGGGCGTATTGTAGCTTGTGCGACCAAGTTGCAAAAAATATTTAAGTGAAGGCGATGCGCCAAAAATCAATATTGACCCCGAGATAGAAAGGTTATTTGTCACATGAGCTGGAAGCAGTCTTAGGAGTGTGTTAACCAACATGTGACCAACAATTGCTGGAAGCTCCAATGGTTAGGACGAGTCTCTTGACCTAAGCAGTTAAGATTAATCTCCTGCATGGAAGATGCCTTGTAGTGGTTTCACTCCAATTTCTCCAAGGACGTCTTCTATCCTATCTTTACTTTTCTTTCCTAGTTTAGTTTATTTATTTAATTATTTCCATTTTGGATTTGTGGCTGCTTTCTTGGATGCGGTGTGCGCTCGCTCCTTGTAGGTGTGATAATAATTCCTCTTGAAGCATGGTTTCAATGGAAGAGTCCTTCCCATTATTCAACGCATGGTTATGTACACATGAATTCTAAAAGTATGGTCGCAATTGTTATTCTACTCATAGGTCTTTTCTTGTAATCTTGTATGTGTTATCCTTCTGAAATTCTCTTTTATCTGTTTGCCTACCTTTGCATTGAAAGATTAGCACCCATGGCAATTCTATCATTCACTCCATCCACTAACTAAACGTCGCAAGGCTTACCTCACTTTAATATCTCCTTCAAGGTTTGACAGTCTAGGTTTTATTATGTGTAAACCTTTGTTCAAACATCTATTACCGCATTCTTGAACGAGTTTGTTTTTAGCTTTTCGACAAGAATACTGCCACTTTCTAAATTTGGGGGTGGGAGTGGTCCAGGCAAATGTGTCCATCACATTGCGATGATTAAAAAAAATCATAAAAAAACTCCACTGTCAGCGCAAAGGGGAAACCCAAGCTGATAAGAGTTAAAGTTATGAAAGGCACTTACATGTAGTTGGATACTTCGCATGACACCCGAGCAGGTAAGCCAAAATGAAAGTAAGTGGCCAAGATCAACAGATAAGAACAACTCTTCTGTCTGCCACAAGCCCAAACTAAGGCAAGAGTTGAGTTAAATATGGCACGCAACCAAAGTCGGATGTCCGCATGACACCCGTGGGGGCAAGCCAAAACGAAGAGTGTAACCAGGTTCAACGCCTCAATCTAATAATGTATCGCAAAACTTTGAATTGTTTTAAATGAATGCATTGTAAAAAGTTAAATGCAAAGTTGCTAGAAATGGGTAAAAAGGTTTTTTAGCAGAGGCTTACCAGATTTAAACTTAGAAAATAACTCTTTGAAGAAGTAGCCAAAGTAGAGGAGAGCGTTGCTACTAAGGTTGGAGGTATGAGTGAATTATACTTTGAAAAGTTGGTCATCGCAAAGGAAAAGCCAGAGGGTGAATTTTGAATTTCCTAAGTATAAGACATGCTTGAGGACAAGCATGATTCTGAGTTTGGGGGTGTGATAATTGGTAGAAATGCAAGCTATTGTAGCCTTTTACTTAGAATTACGAGAGCTAACAAGCAAAATATGCATTGATAATACTAAGAATTTATGTGAAAAATGAGCTTGTGACGATCAGCACTAAAAATCCTTGTTAACCCTATATCATGCGTTATATGGTGTCAAAATGTCTATTTTTGTAGCTATCGCAGGAATCAATCGCATGCGCTAAAGCCAAACCATCGCAAAGTTGATCGCATACCAGACCATCGCAAGGTCGATCGCATGCGTTCATCGCATGGATGTTGTGGCTACAGAGTAATAACCATGATAGTAGGGTGATCGCAAGGTGGGCGGAGTGCGTTGGTACTTCGGAAAAACAAGCATGAACCCATACCTTGAGAGTATCAAAAGGATAAGATGATGTTGACATTTCACCTACCTCGCTGAAAGTGGTAGTGATTCAGAGCGGGACCACCAATGTAACTACGAGCAACTTGTAAAGGGTTGACTTATGTGAAATGGTTAATTCAATGGACACATAAATATTCTACAATTAATGAAAGTTGATTAATATAATTAAAGAGTTTAATTAATTAATCTCGAATAATTTGAGCTTATAACCTTAGGTCCAAAAGGTTCCTTTGCTAGCTCACAACGGACTAAACAAGAAAATTAAGTGTTCAAAGAATTTGAAATGTTCAAATTGATTAAGAGAATCAATTGTAAATGATATATTATAATATAAAGTTAATTTTGAATTAGATTCAAAATTAGAACTTATAATATGAGAGTATTATATTTGAATAAGATTTATATATCAAATTAATATGAATTGGATTCATAATAAAACTGTAGGTTAAGAGAGAATATGTATATTAGAATATGATTTAGATATACATTAAATTAAATATATGATATTTAATAAATTAATTAATTAAAGGAAAATTCTTATAAATAAAAAAATCCCAAAAATATTTTCACTTTATACCAAAAAGTTCCAAAAGTGCATTGTACTTTTTGAACTTTTTGCTATAAAGTGTAAATATTTGTAAATATTTTTTTATATTTAAAAATGCCCCTTAATTAAAATGGTTTTCATTAATTAATATTTCATTAATAAATTAAACTAGTTATTTTTAATTAATAAATATATCATGATAGAGTAAACGAATATGTAGTGGAACAAATCAGAATCAATAAGCAATCTAATTACACTTAATTTGAGCTTAAAACCATGCATTGAAACAAAATTTCAGAGAAATGGTTTCAAGAACTACAACCTTTGATGATTCTCTTCAATTTCAGCTTTCTTCCACGAATTAGATCTTCAAATCAACATAGGTCTACTACAGAGACCTTTTCTACTATTTTCTAACTTGAATTGAGAGGTGGAATCTCTGAATTTGAGTTGAATTTGAATGAAAGTGAAGATTGTTTGGAGGGTTTGGATTTCTGCAGAGCTTCAGTACTTAATATGATTGCATGTGCTGATAATTGAAGTCAATACTTCAATTTATAGTTAAACCCCATGCATTAAGGATTAATACAGCTGATGTCACTTCAATTTCTTGAAATTGAAGTGGCATAAGGTGTTATTTGAGTGGGAAAATCCAATTTTTGGATTTTCCCACTTTCAAATATATTTAATCCAATTTAATTTGATTAATTAATTTTAATTAAAACTTAATTTTCAAAAATTAATTTTAATTTTAGTTTTATAATTTTTAATTTCAATAAATTCAAATTTTAATTAATCAAATTACCAATTTTGAACAATTTTGAAATTTGAATAAAATTGGATAATTAATTAAATTTAATACCAAGATCATGCTAACTTGACTAGTTTCATCTATAATAGCGTCGTGAGCTTCTACAATGTTAAAGTGGACCATCATGTCTAGGACATACTCCCTAACATTGGTCCCATCTTTCATGCGTGAGTTATAAACATATTTTATAGCCTCGTGTCATACTGAAGATGACGGTTGCTCAAACATCTCTTGCAACGAAGCCATGATTTCACGAGCAGTAGGCATGGGTTCATGTTTCTTCTTGAGCATATCAGATATGCTCGCCAAGATGTAGGTTCTTGCCTTCTCATTAGCCCGTACCCATCTATCATAAGCTTCCCAAATATTTCGGTTAGTATTTGAACTGGGAAAAAGAGGACATTCCTCTGTTAAAACAAACCTTAGATCATCAACCACTAATATTGTGTTTATGTTCGATTTCCAATTAGAGTAACCCTCTCCATTGAATTTATCAAAAGCAAGAAGTTGTATAATCGAATTTGACATTGCTAAAAACTAAACAAATTCTATTAAACTTATGCATTTAAATATGATTTTAGAAAAAGTAATAAAGTACTCATATATCTTTATTTATTTGCAACGATACTTTAGTGAGTTGGAATAGATGCTACTGAGGAGCAATCAAAAACTCCTTCACTGAAGCAAGACAATTTTGACCAAATACTATATCCAGAATAACTCGTATTCCTATAGTTGTTCAATTACCATTTTCGGTCAAGAACTTTACTAACATTTAGTAATTCTTGTAAGTGTGACCCGCCATTTTCAGATCTTATAGAACGGTGTGAACATGCCCTAATTTGGAAGACAATGTTCAAGACGGAACTATAAAACCCTATTCATTTATGAAGCTTGGGTTGTTTCGAATCCTATGTTACAACCATCTGAAAGGATCGTCGTAGTTAACGACTAGCTAGTGCCGCCTAAAAATGACAACAAGTGCAACATAGGAATCTCATGGTTCAAACTAATGGAGGAGACCGTAGAATATCTTGACACATTTTCTTCACCCACTTACTATGACACATTTCCTTCACACACTTACTATGAATTACTTCCCCCATTCACCTTGTTATTAACTCATGTAAACACTTTACAAATGGGGCAGTCGCGGTAAAAGCGACACGAAGCCAGCATGGATCTCACGATGTGAACTCTTGGGGACGTGAGAGCTAAAAATGATATATCGTATATGTAACAACCCACATTTGTACAAATACACTACAGGAAATTAAATGTCAAATGTTAAGCAGGACGAAATTTTATTTAAAGGGCTAGTAAATGTAAACAAATAAAATATATAATTAAGAATGAAAAATATATAAACTTAATAGGAAAATCGGGTGGAAATTTAGAATTGGAAAAAGAATAAGAAATTTATTAATTATCCAAAAATAATGAATAAGGGGGCAGAATCAGGGAGGATTAATTAGAAGTTGGACGCCAGCTAATTCAGGAGACAAAGGCAGTAGATAACTTTTTGTTTGGGCACTGCTCATTGGAAGAATTGGACGTGAGTTAATTGCCCATATACTCTTAAAATTTGAAAGAGTTAAAAAGCAGTGAAAAACTAGCGAGATTGGAGAGAGCGAGAGCGGAGAGATCGAGATTGGAGAGAGCGAGATTCTCAGCGAGACAGTGGGAGAGAGCGAGAGTGAGAGCGAGACCAGCGAGAGCGAGAGTCACGAGAGCCAAACCAGCGAGAAAGCTGGAGAGAGCGGATTCTGAGAACAGAAAGAGCGAGATTTGGACAAAAGCATGGATTATGCGTTGAATTTGGCCACGATCTTATAGATTATACATGGAGAACCCTAAAATGAATACAAACAAAGGTTGAAGACGTAAGGGCAAACGTTAGCCAAAATTAGGTGTCTTATTAAGAGAAATTCTTAAACCTAAGTAATTTTAAAGAAACCATTTGTATAATGAGTTGTTCACACAAAGAAGAGCTGGAAACGGCTATAAATAGGAGGTTTTGGGCTAGAAGTTAAACTCATTCTCAAACAAAACTCAGTAATAAAAATCGTTTGAAAAGGGTGAAGTAATTCTGTTAGATGAAGAGGAAACGCGAGGGAAGTGCTGCCCAAATTTTCTTCTGATTTAAGAGGAAAACTCTACTAATTACATAAGGAATAATAAGAAATAATAGGATCGCAATCAAGGTAAGTAGTTTATCTCACCTCTCTTTAAGTGTTTTATGGTAGTGTACCTTTAATATGTTGCATATTGTGTTATTGTTATGTTGCATTACATGTTTAAAAATACGTTTATCGACAAGGGGCCCCATGCATTATGTTTGTTCATAAGATTAAATTTTAATTAGATAAAGGTTATGCTTCTAGGGCTAGCAGGCATGTATGGTTGCACCCCTTTAGACCACTTCTATGTTAAGTTTATGCTATAGACTAACAGGGTATGTATGGTTGCACCCCTCTAGACCCACTTCTATGTCAAGTTTATGCTAGGGACTAACATGGTATGTATGGTTGCACCCCTCTAGTCCAAACTTACGTTATGATTGATGTTGGATGCAATTCTGGCCCTACTGACTGCATAACCACTAATCATCAGATGGGTTAGTTTCCGCCTAAGTCCTCATCTTCCTATCAGGGCGGAGAAATTTACATTAGAGGCATAACCGACCACCACATGTTATTATATGTTTTCGGTCGCCGATTATATGTTTTCAGAACATGTTGCATGTGATTGTGCATTTGGTCACTACCCTACGTGAGAACTACTTACTGGGTATATTACATACTCATCCTATTTTTACAGACTTTTTAGGTAAAGACACAGCGTAGGTGGCAGAACTGGGCGTCGCTCAAATGGCAAACCATCAAACTCACTATTATAGGCATATGCATTTTTGTATCACTACGCTAGTGTTTTATGGATCCTGGTGTTTTGTAAAATAAACTTTTTATATAGTTTTCTACCTAATTAATAAAATCTTAGATATGTTCTTTTAAGATTTTTACCAAAACTCATCTCATAATAGAAAAGTCTAAGCATGCATGTCGTAGCGGTCGGACCATAATATGTAAGAATCCGGTCGTTACAGTATATATTGTTAATCTCCCACTGTAGTGTTCTAAATGTTTGGATATTCTTATACTTAGGTATATTCTGGCTAATTTTAAAACAACCTAAGTTTATATGTTTTATCCAAGTATAACGTTTATATTTGGATTTAAACCTACGATGTCTAGGTGTTAAACCAATTTTAAACCTTATGCCACTTACGCAAGTTCATAAAACTGGTTAACAATGCTCAACATTTTGGTCATAGTCCTTAGGTAGTAGGTGTTACGTAAACCGTCAACTTAAATACCTTCAGCCTTAGACAAGATTATGAATCGATTGAGTTTGTAATCGAATTTTATAAGATAATGACCTATTTTAATTATTAAAATAAGTTGTTAACCTGAGTGAGCATGTTGTTTATCTTTGTTATGGATATTAATATCTAATCCAAATTTTATAACAACTTATAAAACAATAGACATTCTTTCAAACTATAATATACATCAAAGACATTCAAAATTAACATAACACTTGTATTAATTTTAAGAAATCCCAAACATGCATATTATATATTATAACTAACTTATAACATATTATGCATGCAACATGCTTTCCTATGGTGGGATTTTTGTTGGATTGTATTAGCAAGCAACGGAAGCGACAAGGATCAATAAGCACTCTAATTCATTAATTTTGGTAGAAACTAAAGCATGCTATTGCAGAAATAAGTGGGTTTCAAGTCATACCTTTGTAGAACTTCTTCACAACTCGATTTCCAGTTGCAAATTTCTCCAAATCTCGTTGTAGACCACCTCAAGATCTTCCCCACTATTCTCTTGGTGTTCTAGATTGAGTTTTGGAACTCAAAATAAGCTTGAATGAAAGGAACTTGGAGAAGAACTCGCAGCAGAAACCCACTTGAAGAACACCTTCTTCAACAAGAATTTTCAGCAAAAATTCTATTGATTGCATGCCTCAAATTTACTCCAATCTTCTCAATATATTGTAGACTATCATGCAAAGAAGATGGTTGCATGAGATGCTGCTCATGCTTGGAGTAATTAAAGCCAAAATTGAATGGGTTTAGTGTGAGCAACTTGAAGATGATAATGGAAAAAACCAAATTCCATTTTGTGTTAATTTAATCTTTTCCAAATTTTCAATTGATTTCATAAATCAATTTGTTTTCTAAAATTGAAAATATTATTAATTTTATAAAATTAATTTTTCTAATAAAATTAATAAATAATTATTTAAACAATTTAAATAATTCTAATTAATTTAATATCAAATATTAAATTAATTTTACACAAATCCACCTTCATATATTTAAATCATATTTAAATACTAATTCTCCAATTTCATTTAATTCTTAAAATTAACGTGTAATTATATCTCTTATAATTACTAATTCTTTTAATTCTAATTTGAACGTTTCAAATTAACTTATCACACTACTATAAAGCTAATCCATTTACGAGCTAGTAGGGGGACCTCGCGAACTTACAGATCATGGGCTCCAACGATCCGAGATTAATTGGCTAAACTCATTACACCGAATTAACCCTCATTCGTTAACTAATGGGTCACTCCACTAAAACCCATAGTTGACTAATTTCGTTATAAAGTAAGAGTGACTGATTTTGTGGTCCGATCTTGTACAAAACCCATTTGCATAGGACGCTCCCACTCCTCATGTCATAACATGTACGAATTAGGATCATTTTGTTTATAGTACTATACAACTCTTTGTAACAACTACAGAGTAGGTCGCATCTAATAGTGTTACCCGAATAAAGCACCCAATCTTATTCATATACTATAGATCATTTTGACTATTTACTCGAACCTGATCCACTTTTATGTTTCTACGTAAAGTTCAAGACTCATATAATAGTCAAGAGACTTTTTAGGTTTATTTGATTTCTAATAAGCAAACATCTATTCAATCATAACTTATTGAATTTTTAGAATAAGTTCTATTGTTTACAAACCATGAGTTTTAGGACATAAAACCCAGCAAACTCCCACTTGGACTAAAATTCTAGTGGTAACTCATAAATCCAATATATAAGACCGAGTTTCTAAGTTTTATAGAGAAATACAATAAACTAGGGCATCCCATACCCACGGTTTACCATTCAGTATCCAAACCTTCAAAAGAGTCTGAACCGGTACAAAGGTGGTTGAACTAGACCGGAATGGTTGAAAACCGGTCAAACCGGACCTCTCGTGTGAAATGGCTCCAATGCGCACGTTGCTGGTCTAGGATGAGCAACGTTGCAATGCTCATCTCAGCGTTGTGACTCTACAGGCTTAAATAAGAGCAGCGTTGCAATGCTCTGAGGCAGCGTTGACGCTGCCTGGACAGAAGTTGTTCTTCAGTTTTCTGCTATGAAACTTGCCTTCTTCAATCTTCAATTATAGCCTAATTTGGACACTATTGACTCTAATAAAATTACAGACTCTATAGCACACATATAAACTCATCAATCAAGAGCCAATTAAAAATTGAACTTCATAATTAATGAGAAATCAAATGCCAAAGTCAAAATTCAACCATATCAGTCACCGAAACATGCAACCTTAGAAATTCACCCGCTAAACTCAAATTAACGATAATTGAATGCTTAAATCATGCTCCAATACCAATTGATAGAGTAAACTAACATCCAAAGGAAGAAATCAAAATCAGTAAGCACTCTAATTACACTTTGAGTTTAAAATCATGCATTGAAACAAAATTTCAGAGAAAGGGTTTCAAGAACTACAACCTTTGATGATTCTCATCAATTTCAGCTTCCATCCAGGAATTAGATCTTCAAATCAACAGAGGACTACCACAAAGACCTTCTCTACTATTCTATAATTTCAATTTAGAGGTGGAATCTCTTAATTTGAGTTGAATTTGAATGAAAGTGAAGAGGGTTTGGAGGATTTGGATTTCTGCAGAGTTTTAGTACTTAATCTGATTACATAGGCTGATAATTGAAGTCAATACTTCAATTTATAGTTAAAAACCATGCATTAAGGATTAATACAGCTGATGCCACTTAATGAAGTGGCATGCAGTTTTATTTGAGTGGGATTCCCACTTTCATATTTATTTAATCTAATTTAATTTGATTAATTAATTTTAATTAAAACTTGATTTTCAAAAATCAATTTTAATTTCAGTTTTATAATTTTGAATTTCAAAATTTAATTAATCAAATTATCAATTTTGAACAATTTCAAAATTTGAATAAAATTTGATAATTAATTAAACTAATTTAATTAATTAAATTTAATACCAAATATTAAATATTATATTTCACCTCATCAAATATTTAAATCATTATTTAAATACTTTTTAACTCTCCAATTTTATTAAATTTCGACAAAAATTAAACGTTTCAATTGTATCAAATACAATTAATGGAAACCCTAATTGAATTTCAACACTTCAAATTCAAAACCCTAATTTCGAATTTCAACATTTTAAATTCACTTAATTCGCTAATCCAAGATAATTTTACGAGCTAGTAGAGGAACTTTATGGACCCACAGATCATGAGCTCCAACGATTTGAGATTAATTGACTAAACTCTTTACACCGAATTAATCAATATTCGTTAACTATTAAGACACACCATTATAGCTCGATAGTTGCACTCTCCTCACTATAGATATATTTATGTCCATTTTAATGATAATCAGTAAGTCGATCCTTCACAGGTCGTTTGTATTTATAGCTAGGACAAAATTACCGTTTTACCTCTATAAATACATCTTGCTCCGTTAAGCTCCCACTGATCCTCCATTGAACAATCAGTTTATAGTCCAACTTATAAACCATGACCCTCTCAATCATGAGAGGGAAATGCCCCATTGTTCAAGACTAGAAATCAGTGCTTAAGAGAACAACCTATATGCTAACCCTAAGTCAAGTAAAAGTGAATTCCATCTTGCAGAACTACGTCCTCAACTATCTATTTGGTCTTATCTCCAAAATGGAAGGCTTATTGAGCAGTGTTGTTGGACTACTCTCACCTATGTAGATCAAAGGATAATCCCGAATAAACAGGAGTTTATAGTTAGTTTAGGATTAAGATCGAGTTACCCTAGGTCATTGAATTTGAAATAGTCAGTTTTAACAGTAAACGGTCGTTATAAAGAAAAGTGACTATTTCAAGGTCTAGTCTTATGCAAACTCATTGCATAAGATGCCCTCAATCACATATCTCTACATGAATGATTTTGGGATCACATCATTTGTATCATTATACAAAAAGGGTCGCATTCAATAGTGTCACCAAGATGAGATACCCAATCTCATCCATATACTTATATACTATTTTGGCTATATGCTAAAACTTGATCTACTTTTATGTCGGCACATAAAGTTAAGTATTTATATTATAGTCATTGATTCGTTTATTGGATTTTTATAACAGAATACAATATCAATAATGAATAAAATACTCAATAATACTTTTATTGATAAATAGAATATGTTAACAATATTTACGAACTGCGAGTTTTAGGGCATTCCCAACATTTATTTATTAAATATTATTAATTAAAAGAAAAGAAAATAACTCCTTTGTGATGAGTGGGGGGAGTGGTAACTAAAGGGAACGAATACCGCAGCGGAAACGTCTTGTGAACGCCTTACATCCCGCAATTCGATTTTTACATAAACAAATTCAATATACTAAAACAGAATATAAACATGTAATATAAGATGCTTTAGTTAAAAAGATTAGAACCATTTTTACCTTTGCAGATTCCCAAGCTTCATGAACAATCCTCTTTAAGTTCCAACAAACGACTCATCCAACGATCTTCATCACGAACAATTTCTTGAATAATCTCGAACACTACCACGAGAGTAACCTTGCTATTCTCTAGGATTCCAATAGAGGGATAGGTGGTATCCAACTACTGGAATATAGAGAGGAGAAAAAGATTTTGGAGAGTAGAGAGGATTCTCTTTGTGGCTTAGAGAAAATTTTGAACAATAACACTTGTGTGTTGTATATTGTCAGTCTCAGTGTCCGTGTTTCCCAAAGGGGCCATAAGGAGGTCTTTATATAGAGAAGTGCCAAACTCTTTTCTTATTTCTCTTTTTTACAATTAATTAATTAAATAATACATAATTAATTAATTAGGCCAATTAATTAAATAACCCTTATTTAATATAATTTGTACATTAATTAAATAACTATTAGATCTAATTTAATGTATATATATTTAATTATCATAAACATCATATGTACATGTGCAATACCTTTCTATTAATTAATTCTTTGTAAATTGAATTAATTAATTGAATCTTATTCGAATATTACTTTCCAATATAATTTGAATTATATATCATATTCATAACCAATTATATATTAATCATATTAATATATGGTTTCCTCAAATTAATTTAAACAATTTAAATCATCCATCTTAAATATCCTCTCTAGTGAACTAACAAGGGGACCTGGTGGATCTGTAGATCAGAAGCTCCAACGATATGAGATTAATTGGCTAAACTCATTAACCAAGTTAATTAATATTTGTTAACTGTGAGTACACTCCACTAAAGACCCACAGTTACACTCTTTTCACTACATATATATTTTTGTGTCCACGGATATAGACCAATAACAGAAAATTAGTCCTTCACGAGTGTTCGTAATTCCAACTGGATCAAATTACCATTTTACCCTTGAGTTACCTCTGACTTCTTAAGTACCAGTGCTTCTCTAATAAACAACTTGTTTATGGTCCAACTAATAAACAGAAACCCTCTCAGGCCAATAAGAGGGTAAGGCCATTTCTTCAAGCCTCGAAGACACCACTTAAAGGAATACTCATCTACTTACCTTTAAGATGGAAAGGAATGAATTCTATCTCATATTATTATGTTCTCAACTCCCTACTCGGTCTTGTCCTCTAAATGGTAGGCATATTGGGTCGGCGAACTGGCCACCATCGCCCATATAAATCAAAGGACAATCCCTCGTGAACAGGAGTTTATAATATACCCAGGATTAAGATTAAGTTGCCTAGGTCATCCTATTAAAATAGGAACCTAACTAGTTAACGGTGTTACATCTAGTGGTTACTATTTTATGGTCCAGTCTTATGCAATGACTCATTGCATAAGATACCCCCACTCACATGTCAATTACGCGAACGTGTTGAATCATTACATTTGTAACAAATACAAAGTGGGTCGTATCCATAATGTTACCAGAATAAGGTACCTAACCTTATCCCTATACCATAGACCCTTTAGGCTATATCTTGAACATTGATCCAGTTCAAGACTCATAAGTCAGCCTTGGATGTTAGTTTATTGGATTTAGGGTTACATTTATTGAATTAACATTCATAACTCTTTATTGGTGACGATTAATTAATAACACTTACTATTTACGAGTTTTAGGATGTAAAACCCAACAGTAAATCCCTCACGTTGTTTTTCTTAAATGAAGAAATCTCTCCATTTTTAAGAAGGTAAATAAATTTATTTTGAGAGTTGTTTTAGAAGAATTCTGACTCACCTTTTTTCTTTAAAAAAAACTCTCTACAAAAAAACAAAACAGAGAAAAGTTCTACCCTTTCACAAAGGATCTCACGATCCCCTTTGTTCCAAGAGAATAGTGGAGAATACCATATTAGCGGTTTCTGAATCAAATTGGTTCGTGTTGTTCTGTTTTCGAGGTTGAGTGAAGTTTCGTAAAAGAGTTCTCCAAAAGGTATTTCAATATGCACTTTTATCTTTCCTGTTAAACTTGTTTAAATCTATGTTGTTCTTTTGTTCTGTGTAAAATTGTTATAACGAAATTGGGCAAAAGCGACAATACGCTTCTGCAAAAGGAATTCAATTTCTCCACTTCAAAGGGAGATGACATACTAAAGCATGTGATGTCTGTAGGTATTTGTAGTTCAAAGATGTAAAAATCTCCAAATTCATG
The DNA here is from genome assembly GCF_009727055.1 of Benincasa hispida. Taxonomy (NCBI): domain Eukaryota; kingdom Viridiplantae; phylum Streptophyta; class Magnoliopsida; order Cucurbitales; family Cucurbitaceae; genus Benincasa; species Benincasa hispida. The sequence continues at coordinate 68,659,441 of NC_052349.1, forward strand.
CCCTTTACCAATAGTCTGCTTCGTTGTAAGATCCTGAAATAAGCAATAACAAGGAAAAAGGAGACCACCAATGAAGATCGCGAGTGAGTATATTGACCAAAATCAAACTAAAAAAGAATTGTGGTAAATTTAAAACTGATGACAAAGAAATTGATTCAGTAAGATGGATGGTTCCTGATTCTAAAACAATAATGGAGGTTCTATCAGCTATAGTGACATAGGTGAAGGGGTAGATGTATAGAGTGAAGGAAATCAGACATAAGAATTTCCATGAGCAGCGAAATGATCATTCCAAATTTCATTCGAAATTGAACACTAACAATTACAGTTAAGAAATGAAAACTAACCGGTCATGCACAATACGAAATTACATCATGCTTTACTATAAGATGGGATAGATTATCCCCTTTGAAGACTCATTCTTCAAAATCCCTCGATCACGAACGTTCGTTTAGTCTCCAAGACAACAACACACGAACACACAAACACAACAATCACAACACAGCACGAACAACGGCAACCACGAACATAAGGATCTCCAAGATCACGAACCCAACGAACGGCCTTCAACACCTCAACTCAGTCGAGTTGAGTGAAGACACCACTACAATGGCTACCTTGGTATTATCGGTGTGAGAATCTAGAAGTGTGGGCTCTGTGTTGACTTGGTTAGAGGAAAAGACCGGAGGAATAATAATCATATAGACGATTGAGCAAGTGGGAGATGAGAAGAGTCTATCGTATAGATGAATGCTCAATTATTTAGAAGAAGGCAAGCTATCGTATAGCAAAAGCCTTGCGATCGTTTAGCTACGATCAGCTAAGTGATCTAATATATAATGTCACTCCCTGATCGTTTAGTCTCTCTTTCAGCTATTGTTTAGTGAATCCAATTCACTTAACAGCAAACTGTGAGTTTTTTTTTTTTTTTTTCCCGAGAATGGCAACTTTCACAACAACTACTAAAATTAGGAAAACATTTTTCCTTTTATCTCACGGTTACCATGAAACTACCAATAACCTCCCACTTAATTGGTTATTAGAGAAAAAAATATAATTATCCAATAATTAACATTATTATAAATATATATGATAACCAACTTACCATATTATATTTATAACCTATAGTTTTAATATTTCATCTTATGAAACATATAAACCATAGTTCTTTTTCTATTTCATGGTACTTAATGTAAATCTCATTTATATTAATCCTCCACTTGATATATCTCATACATCACACCAATCATATCATATATAATTGAATTTCCTCTTGTCAATTTGAAGATTTCAAATCAACCCCAATAACTAATTCTCAACTTGAATCCATTAAGTTACCAAGGGGACTTTATGGACTTGTAGCTTAAAGATCCAATGGTACGTGAATAATTGACTAAACTCTTTAGTCACATGATCCACCATCTGTTAACTGCCAAGTACTCCATTAAGATCGACAGTTGCACTCTCCTTACTACAGATATATTTTGTGTCCATATCAACCAATCAACAGTGCGATAACCCTTCACAGATCGCTCGTAAGTATAGCTGGGTCAATAACCGTTATGCCCCTATAGTTACATCTAAAGGATCTCTTAACGAAGAGCATCCATGAGCGCATTCGAATCTTTTTCGATTTCATCATGACCGAAATATAACACATACATTCTGACATACAGTTATGCAAATACACATTAATTCAAGGCATGCTTCGAACAATAAAATATAAAGGAAAGAGTTTTCATACCAGTTGAAGACCCTCTTCAAGCTTTAAAACTCAAATGCAGCGGAAGATCCTCCACTCGTACTCTGTCGCCCAGCAAACGCGTTGGCTATAGCAGCAAGATCGTCTACATGAACAACAACAACACAAACAGTCATGAACAAGTGAACACAACGGGGACGACACCACCAAAATGGAGCCCTTGGTATTCTCGGAGTGAGAATCCAA